>NC_092055.1:38430921-38730921 GCF_003086295.3 Arachis hypogaea
CCATGCATCACCCCAACCGTCCATCAAGTAACCACTCAGCAATCCACACCCTCCATTCTCTCACAACTTCTCTATATAAAGGACCCTTGTTCCGTACCACCTTCATTGTCATTACCAATCTTCACCACTCTCCTTTGGTACAAGACACTCCCTACCCTATTAAAACTTTTCCCCCTCACTCTCTTCATCGCAATAAAACCTTAAACAACCAAAACTCCACAACTTTCCACCTTCACATATTAACTATCATTCATGGCGTCTTCGGGTTCTAAAAGAAGGAAGGGAAAGGAACCCATGGAAGAACACCCATATGATGAAAGAGATTTAGAAGCTTGCATCATGCATTGCAATACGGGTGGATGGTTGATAAGGAAATCATTTATGAGCTGGGATTTCAAGTTAAAAAGACTAAGTGCCCCGAAATCACAGAGAAGATAGAAAGGAGAAGATGGGAGCTCCTCACTGACCCGGTCATTAAGGTGAATGCAAACCTCATAAGAGAATTTTATGCAAATGCGGTTCGATATGATAAGAAGGATGAGTCGTATACAAGCTTTGTGAGAGGAAAGCTGGTGGACTTTTGTCCCATGAGTGTCATGAGGGCATTGAAGTTACGGTCTATACAGTTTGAAGAAGAAAGCTATCACTCAAGATTGGACAACCCCAATTATAACCAGATTCTGCAAGACATTTGTGTACCAGGAGCTGACTGGGAAAGGGGTGCGGGAAATAAACCAAAGTTCATCAAGAGAACAGATCTCACTCCTGAAGCCAAGGGGTGGTTTGAGCTAGTAAGAAGGTCTATTTTCCCAGCTGCAAATAACTCGGAGGTGAATGTCAAGAGAGCCACAATGGTGCACTGTATACTGAAGGGAGGAGAAATCAAGGTTCATGAACTCATAGCTGAAGGTATTAGAAAGATGGCAGAAAAAAGTGACTCAAGAGGAACGTTACGTTACCCCAGCACTATTTACCGAATATGCAAGAAAGCTGGGGTAGTTTTTGAAGATGAGAACCCCATGTGGATAAAGGAAGGCATCCCAATAACTGTACAAAGGATGAATGCTGCAGCATTCCCTTTGCCTCAGCGGAAGCAAAGGAAGAGACATCCCTCAAGTAGTGGAAGGACAAGTCTTAGAGGGTCAAGCACAACAGACCTTGGACATGCACCAATTGCAGGAGGCCATCGATGGCTATCTAGACAATATTTGGAAAGCCAAGGAGCACAGAAGGAGCTTCAACTACAGATGATGGGGCAGCAAGAGGAAACACTCTCAAGATGGATGACTCAGCAAGGTGAGTGGCAAAGGCAAATGATGGAACAGCAACTAAGTCAAGGACAACAATGGGGAGAAAAATTCAACAGGATGGAACAAAGGCAAAATAAGCAACAAGAATCCACCCAGAGACTAATCAACATCCAAGCACATCAAGGGGCACACATACATGAGATGCATCGAAGACAAATAGAACAGGCAGAACTATTGGACGAGCAAAGGGCATTCGCAGAAGGAGTTTACATGAGCGAAACAGGACATCACATAAACACTCAAGCTAGGCTCGGCTACTTAGTGGGACAGCTGCCAATATTGCATCCAGGAATAGCCAGGTATGACGAAATGAAGGATGAATTAGCACGAAAGGAAAGACAAAGGGTGGAAGAGAGTCATGAGTCAGTGAGGAAGGCACTTGAGGATTGGAAGCAAGCAAGATTGGCACAGATGCGAGGAAATGCAAGAGAAAACAAGGAGGACAAGCAAGGAAAAGAACATGGACATCCACAACAGTAAAAGGTGGTCGAGTTCCTTCTTTAGTTCACCTTTCTCTATGTTTTAAATAAGGAAGATCTTGTATGAAATAGAACATGCTTCCATGTTATGTTTAAACCTTTTTCAATTATGTCTTTTAAGTTTTTGGTATTGAAGAAAGTCTCTGTGTGCTAGTCTTTATGTCACTGCATCCCTACTTTACTTACTTGTATGCTTATCCCTTTTAATCAAATGAAGAGAGAATGTTTATGTTTCAAAAGACCAGAGTGGAGTTCATATTGTGGAGTACATTCATGAGTTTGTGGTATGATCATAAGTTAGCTAAGTTGGTTCAACCATAAGGTGGGATGACAACTATCTGGCCTGAATACTTTGCTTTGAATATACTCATGAGACTAAGTATATGACAAGATCCTAATAAGAGAAAGAGAAACAAATAATGAAAGTGAAAAAAAACAAAAGAAAAAGAGTAAGCAATAAGGCTAGGCACCAATGGTTTTGATCTTAAGATATGTGTCTGTGGTGTTCCTGTGTGAGGGATCTACCTGGATGAATAAGCTCTTAGGAGTGCTTTATCACCTGGTAACTTGGGTTAACTAACCCAGGATTATCAGCTGAAAGTCCATTATCAAGAGTAACCCTCACCATAGAAGATTTAGTAACCCAAAGAGGTGCTGGACACCAAGGTCTCAAGAAGGAAAATAAATGAACTATATGCCTGTGGTGTGTATGTATGGGGGAGAGACTTGAGGGAGTAAGTCCTTAGGGGTGCTTCAACACCTAGCACCTTGAACCAACTGGTTCGAAAGTGTTGGCTGAAAGCTTATCTTAAAAAGTTGCCCCTTACAGAGCACTTAGCCTAAGAACACCAATAAGCTCTGAAATGACAATAAAGGGATCAATGAATAAAAGTCTCATGGGATGTAAGCAAAGTGAGTGTTTTAAGACATGATAAAGGTCTGAAAGCCAGGAATGAACCTAAGTTACTATGCATGAAACCACCATAAAATCAGTGATATGACTTCCACAAGAATGACTCATTGCTCTTGGCATTCCATTCATCATTCTTTTGTTTCAGTACTTGCTTAGGGACAAGCAAGCTTTAAGTTTGGTGTTGTGATGCCAGGGCATCTTGGCAGTTTCACTGACCATTTCTTTACTGTTTTTAGGTTAGTTTCATGCATTTCCTTAGGAAATAAGCTAGTTTTGGGTAGATATTCACTTACACCTTGATTCAAGCATACATTGTGCATTTTACATTATTTCGTGAGGATTTTGCATGAGTTTAGTGACAAATTGTATGTTGATTACCCATGACTTGGACTAGAACTTTGATGCACTCTATTGTTTGATTTCAGGACCAAAGGAAGCAAGGAATGGGAGGTAACTTGCAAAGTTAATGAGAAAAGTGATTGCCAATAACGCTCTCAAAGCCATCATTGACCACGTTAAGAGTGACGTTAACTAAGTTAACGTGAACTCTAACGTGGAGAAGGAAAGTTGAGCCAACGTTAGTGACACTTAACATTGTCACTAACGTTGGCAAATGCTCACAAGTGGCCACGTTAGAGTCCACGTTAACTCAGTTAACGTGGCCTCTAACATTAGAAAGGGGGAGAAGCGCCAACGTTAGGGACATTCAACATTGTCACTACCGTTGGCCTAAGGAGAAATATACCACGTTAGCTCCCACGTTAACTTGGTTAACGTGGGAGCTAACGTAAGAAGCAAGCATGGTCGACAACGTTAGTGACACCCAACATTGTCACTAACGTTGGAAGCAACCACACAATCCCCAAGGAGCCACGTTAACTTCCACGTTAACCTAGTTAACGTGGAAGCTAACGTTGATGAGTGAAAGAATGGCCAACGTTAGTGACACTCAACATTGTCACTAACGTTGGGGATGGTTAAGCATGGCCACGTTAGAAGCCACGTTAACCTAGTTAACGTGGACTCTAATGTGAGACATAGGGGCACCTTGGAACGTTAGTGACAATGTTGAGTGTCACTAACGTTCTCGAAGGATGGCAAGCCACGTTAAAGAGCCACGTTAACTAAGTTAACGTGGGCTCTAACGTGGGAACAAAGGGGGCTTTCAAAGTTATTGGAAATGTTAAGTCTCAATAACGTGTGCGAAGGACTTAGAGGCAACGTTAGTGGCAACGTTTATGCCACTAACGTTGAAATTAACGTGGCTTTTACTTAGTAACGTTAGTGAGAAAGTTGATTGTCACTAACGTTCTCGAACTTATATTTTCACTAAACGTTAACACCCCTAACGTCCTGAGCTAAAGTCTCTGCCCACTTCACATTTTCTCTCTGCAAGTAAAGCCAAGCCCAAATGAAGAAGAGAATTGCTTCAAACTCAAGATCCAAAGGCCCAAGACTTGAAGAGCCAACTAGAAGCTGAGAGAAGTAGTATATATAGGAGTAGCTTTGAATTGTTAAGGAGTTCTGGAAGTTGGAAAAAGAGAATTACTCTCTGTATTTTACTTTCTCTGCAATTTCTAGTTCTATGATGTATTCTCCATCTTTGTTTTCATTTTCAAGAGCTATGAACAACTAAACCCCTCATTGGGTTAGGGAGCTCTGTTGTAATTTGATGGATCAATACTAATTTTCATTATTCTTCTTCTATCTTTTCTCTTGATTTCACTTGAAAGCTTTAGATCTTCATCCAATTGAGTAGTTATCTTGAAAAAGAAGCTATTCAATCTTGGATCTCTTTTGAACCTTGAAAGAGGAATGAAGAGATCAAGCTAGAAGTGCTTTCTCATGCTGGACCAAATTGGGTTTGGATGGGTATGTGACTATAACCCTCTCAATACTTGATTTGGGAAATGCATGTGGTATAATCAGTGACCATACTTCATCTCTTCTCATGAGCAATTGACCAACTAATTGGCTATTGATCAAGACTTGAGAGATTGAATTGCAAGAAATTGTAATTCAATCAATTAAGATTGCCAAGGAGATCAATGAGTGCATTGATTGAAGAAGAGATGAAAATGAACTTGATCCGGAGAATTGCAACATCTCCAAAGCCCAATGAACTCCCCATCTCTGATCTTACCCATTCTCTTTAATTCTGCCATTTACTTTTATGAGCAAATCCCCCATTCCCATTTACAATTCTGCAATTTATTTTCAGTCATTTACTTCCAGTCTTTTAATTCTAACATTTACTTTTCTGTTATTTACATTCCCGCCATTTTATTTTTTGCAATTCTCAACCCAAATTCTGGATTCGCTCAACTAGAACATTCTTCTAATTAAAGTTGCTTGATCAATCAATCCCTGTGGGATTCGACCTCACTCTATTGTGAGTTTTTACTTGACGACAAATTTGGTACACTTGCCGAAGGGAGATTTATTGCTAGACAAGTTTTCCGTGCATCATCAACACACTAATCACGGCATCGAATGGAAATAAAGGTAATTAAAATAATTAATTTAAAAGCATAGGAAACATGTTTTTCACATACATCACATAATAAGGAAGGGAAAGTAAAACCAAGCAATTAATATGAATAAGTGGGTAAAGGGTTGAATAAATCACTCAAATTACGCACAAAATATGTCATAAAATATGGGTTTATCAACCTCCCCACACTTAAACAATAGCATGTCCTCATGCTAAATCCAAGGTAAAGAGTAAGGTAAGATTAAACTGGTGGAATGTTATGCAATGCAACCTATTCTAAATGCAACTACTTAAGAGTCATGCAATTCTAATTTATTCACTCATATATAAAGCTTACATGTAGTTAAAGTAATTCACATTCTCAAGGAATCATATATATACATAGCCAACCCTTAAATAATAAAGCACTTTTTCAAATGAGATGGGAAAGAAAAATATTTTACGAACTTGCAAAACAGTTAGTAAATTAAGCATAGATATATGTTGATGAGTTATTGAACCCTCACTGGATTTTGTGTTTACTCTCTAGTCACTCAGTGTTTATTGGGTTAATCACTCTATTCTTCTTTTTATTCCTACTTTCTATAACTTTGTTCTTCATCTAACCAATCAACAATTATAGAATATAGTCGTACCAAAAATCATGAGGTCTTTAATTAAGGTTGTAATGGGGCCAAGGTAAAGGTAAGGATATATGTATAAGGCTAAGTGAGCTAATAAGTGAATCCTCAATTAGACTAAGATCTCACCTAACATACATACTTAGTAAAACAAAACTACTTTACCTGTTTTCCCATCTTTTTACTTTTGATGTTACATGCTCATGTCTTGATCTTTATTTTTTTATCCCATGTGCATTATTTTTATTTTGCATTTTGGGGAATTCTTTTGTATCCCCTTTATTCAAATGCTAAAAATTAAAATATTATAATAAATTATATATATATATATATATATATTTTAATGCACATGGTAAATTAATTATTTTAATCTCACATGAGCATGTTTCCCAAAAATTTTATTTTGATTAATTTTATTTCTTTCAACTTCCTACCCTTTTTTTTTATCATCTATGTTCCCAATAGGTTTCCCCACACTTAAACAATAAACAATTTCTATCTTAAGCTAACCAAGGATTCATCTTAGGATTTTTATTTTGTTTTTCTGCTTAAGGCTAGTAATGTGATTATTAAAAAAAAAGGGGGAATTAAACGCTCAAGGGGCTAACAAAGGGGATGTAAAAGGTAGGCTATTTTTGGGACAAATGGGTTAAAATCAAATAATGGCCTCAATCACTTTCTTGGTATGTATCTATATTCTACAACTGGACATATAGATTAAAACAAAGTAAAGAACATCAAAATAAAAAGAAGCGAAACACACAGGGATGAAATTATGGTTTGAATGCAACCATACAATTAAGCTCAAGACTCACAGGCTGTGTGTTCTCTAACTCAAACATCATATATCATTCATATATATTATGCAGGTTTAGTTAAAAATTCCCATTATTCTCATAAAAAAATTATTTAGGGTGGCCTTTAAGGTTTTCATGTTTCTCCTTGATGAAATGTTGTTAGTTTAACTACATGATGTAATGCTACATATACAAGGTTTATGGATTTGATTCTGTTATGTTCAAGTTCCTAGCTTACTTCCTTTTTATATTTTTCAATTTAAACTAAGCTATCTTATGCTAAAAAGGGTAAACTATACTAATTAATCCACTAATAAGTTAGAATTGCAAACTAAACTAAATAACTAGAATATGAACTAAAAATGCAAAATGCAGGAATAGAGTAAAAATACTTAAAAGTAGCAATGTATAAATACTCAGAAAATAAAAATAAAAATAGAGAGAAAAATACAGAAAAATATCCAAAATAAAAGAAAAAGAGTCTGTAGTGGTTCACCAAGATAATATGCCAGAGATGGCGATCTCCCCACACTTAAAATGAAGCATCGTTCCTGATGCTCAATCAAGCAGGGTGTGAAGGGGTGTCATCACTGGAAGGAATGGTAGCTGAAGTCTCTGTGGTGGTGGGCTGAGGATCTAGCTGCTGTAGAGGAGGTGCTGTTTGGATAGGAATCTCAGGATTTGCAGCTTGAATCTGATGTGGAACCTCTGCCTGTGGTGCAGCCTGCTCTGTCTCTCCCTGGGGATGGGTCTCAGCCTCGAGATCATCTGCCTCCTCCTCAGATGCCTCGGATGGTGTGTCAGGCTCGGAGGGGATATCGCCAGAGAGTATGATCAGCTTCAGGTGCTCATAGCGTCGCTTGTTGCAACGCTCCATCTGGTCAAGCCGTCGAGACAAGCGGTGTACTAGATGATAGATGGGCTTTGGGGCAGGTGGAGGTGCAGTAGTGGTGGAAGGTGTAGCTGTAGAGGAAGTGGGGCTGGCAGATGGTGTGGCAGTGTCACCAGAGAGGATTGGAGATCTGTAACCCAAGGCCAGAAAGTTCCTACTGTGCGGGATAATCTTCTTACATTCTGCAGCAGGTGGCCTCTCATCAGCATCCTCCCAAAGCACGTCAGCTCGACGGCCCAACTGTGTAACCAAATAGGGAAAGGGAAGAGTGCCTCGGACGTGGACCCTGGCCAATAGTGCCGGATAAAGCGTGGCAGGTATAGGTCCTTACCCTCCATCACACACCAAAGGAGGGTGATCATAGCGGCTGGTATCTCAGTCTCGTGAGTACTCGGCATAATGTAGTTGCTGAATATCTGATGCTATAGCTGAGCCTCATCGTTCAGGTAAATCTGCTTGATCCCCTTGGGCATGGTGGTGTCCTGACCCATGATCCAAGGAACTGTCAGGTCAAGGGCGATCCTCGCCTTTATTGCATCCCAGTCAAATTGCATATAGTGCATATCCTCCTCAGCTTTCTGATAACCGTCTGGCTGATCAGATTTAGGCAGAAGCTTCAGAACATCTTCAATTGCCTCCTCAGTAACAAAAATCTGCTTCTCTCTAAGGTTCACTGCATCTAGGGAGGTTTTGAAGTAATTGCAGTAGAATTCCCTAACCCAAGATGCATTGACCTCAGTCAGAGGTCTCTCCAGGAAGAACCAGCCTCTTTGTTTGATTTGATCAGAGGTGTACTGCTGGAGTTCTTCTGGAATCTTCAAAGTTCTCTCCAGGTATAGGTTCCTGGAGGTTGCAAACACCAGATACTTAAGCTCACAGTATCGGTTGGCAAATTTAATCGGATCAGTGGCGGGAAGTAGCTGGTCAGCCTTCTCCTGCGGGATAAAGTGTTTCTCCCGCCAGGAGGCATCATGCATTAGATCTATGATGGACATAGATGAATCTCCTCTTTTACGTTTGCCAATGGTAGCCTTTCCTTTTCCCTTTCTCTAGGAATCAGACATCCTGAAAAATAGAAAACCAGGATATAATAAAAATAGGAAAACAAATAGGCAAATAGTCAAAAGAAACACAAAGTGGCAAAGGAGAATTAGAATGAGGTAAATGAGTTAAGTAAATGTGCATTAAGGATTGTATAGGAGTTAGAAGTTTGAAAAGAAGAATGCACAATCCAAAATGTAATTGAATTCATGTGAAATAGAAAAATTATCATTATGCCATGGTTAGAAGGTTAAAAGAAAGTGAAAAACCAGAAGAAAGATTTTAAAAAGGTTAGTTTGGTTAGAAGTGAAAAAGAGTTTAGGAAGTTAACATTAGTGAGTTAGTAGGAAGTGGGTTAAAGTAAGTGGCATAATGAAAATATTCCAAGTAACAATTATTCACAGTTAGAAGCTATAAGTAACTCATAACCACATAAGGAAAACAGGTTGATGCTGATTCAAATAGATATAGAGAAAGCAAAAATTGGAATCAAAACATCACAAATGCAGTTTATGAACCAGGAAATCAAAAAGGATAGAAAGCATGCCCTGGCATTCATGAAATGATTTGGTTAAAGCAGAGGAAAACAGAGTTCAAAATGCCAAAACCAAAACATGAATGAAAACATTTTACAGAAATTTGGACAGCATTCCGGCTAAAATTGGATTGTCCCGGAAAATAAACAGCAATCAAATAGTTCATATGAATTAAAATTAAAGCTTGCAGTTACATATAAGGACTATAATCATGAAAAATCAATGTAAAGAGCAGCAATATACAAGAGAGTACAGCATATGAACTAACATTACAGCAGCAGCAGGATTGCAAAAACATAAAGCAAAAAACATGAACAACGCAAATAAACAGACCTAAATCCACTAACCACAGCCTAGACTACCTAACAACCTAAAATCAACTACAGCATGCATATCTAACTAGCCTAGACATGAACATAAACAGAAAAATATGAACTAATTACGGATAGATAAAAGGGTGACGTTCTGTGGAACCTGGAAGGCCGTAGAATGAGAGTGGGCAGAAAGGTGGCTGGTGGTGGTGGTGACGGGGGCTGGCGCGGTGGCTGGCGGTGGTGGTGATGGCGGCGTGGCTGTTCGGGGCAGGGGGAAAGGGGTAATGGGGGATGGGGGGATAGGGGAAGGGGTGGTGGTGCTGGTGGATGGGGGGCGCGGTTGGGACGGGCGGCGGCGGTGGTTGGTGGTGCGCGGAGGAGTAGTGGCGGAGAGGGGGGAAAAGAGGAAGAAAGAAGGAAAAAGAAGGGGAGGGAAGAAGGGAGGAAAGGTGGCGGCGGCGTCTGGGAGGTCGGCGGCGTCTGGGGGTGGCGGTGGTGGTGACTGGGTGGTGGTGGTTGGATTGGAGAAGGGAGAAGGGAGGGGAGGGGGTTCAGGGGGGCGCGATAATAGGGTTTCGCGTGACCTGGGGGGTTATAAATATGAATCCACGCGGCCGCGTGGGGCACGCGGTCACGTGGATGGTGCAAAATGTGGGGTACGCGATCGCGTGGGTTGCGCGATCGCATGGAAGGGATAAAAGAGGGTAGGACGCGATCGGCTGGGGCATGCGATCGCGTCGCTGGAATTTGTGCTAAACGCACGAATCCAGCGTCATTCCAGCCCAACTCTCTATCTCCTTTTGGGATTTGTGCAATCCATGTGACGCGATTGCGTCGCTCACGCGGTCGCGTGGGATTGATTGTGTGCAAGTGACACAATCGCGTCAGGCACGCGATCGCATGGGTCCTTTTGTGCTAGACGCACAATGGCCGCACGATTCCAGCCCAACTTTCTGGACGTTGGATCCTTACGCTGATTTCCAGGGCACGCGGCCGCGTGGAGGACGCGGTCGCGTGGGAAGTGTATTTCGCCATTGACGCGATCGCATGGATGATGCGGTCGCGTCGCGCACCCTTTTTTTTATGCAGAATGCGGAATGCAATATGCAGAATGCAGTGCTTAATGTGAATGCTATGCATGATTCCAGGTTCAATAAAATAAAATAAAATTCAAAAACAAATAAAACTAAATAAAATTAAAATTGCAAAAGGAACGATCATACCATGGTGGGTTGTCTCCCACCTAGCACTTTTAGTTAAAGTCCTTAAGTTGGACATTGGAAGAGCTTCCTGCTATGGCGGTTTATGCTTAAATTCATCCAGAAATCTCCACCAATGCTTGGAATGCCAATAGCCTCTGGGGTTCCAAACTAGGCATGTAAAGCTTCTGAGCAGCTTCAAACAGAGTCTCAGGCTCCCGGGGTGACGAATGTCAGAATAGAATCCATGATCCCAAGCCTTATATTTAAATCCGCCTCCGTCTTGATCTATATTTTTCCATCCGGGCGGTTTAGAAAGTAGATTCTCACCATGGTGACCAAACATTTTTTGAGATCCATTCGATTGAATATGATACCAATTCGTGCACTTCAAGTTGAAGCGTGGAACCTTATTGAACCTTGTACACCAGCTCTGAGCACGAGCCATTTCCCTTTTATTCTTAAAGCCGCAGAGAGCTCTAAGCTGGCCATCTGTTTCAAGCAAACCATATTCAAGTGAAAAAGTAAAGTTAAAGGTTAAGGATTGGGGTAATGGCCTTGGGGTAGGTGTTTCTGGTGGTTCTGTAAGTTCTTCTCCCTTGTGCTCTTCTGTGAATTCCTTCACTTCCTTGTAAGGTTCTTCAAATGCATCTGAGTCCTAGTCAAAGTCTTCTATGTCTTCCTCATCACTTGAGTCATAGAATGGAGGTTGAGAGAAATCTACCTCCGCATCATCTTCGTATTCACTTGGGGAAGATTCTTCGATCTCAGAGAATTCACTTGCGGATGCAAGTTCATTACTAAGAGAGCTAGACTCGTGACTATCATCATCAAGGGAATTTGTGTCCTCGGTTATTCCGTCTAGTTCTTCATAAATGACTTGCCTTGGGGATTGTGCAATATCATCCTTAGCATCAACTGCGGTGTCCTTGACGGAGTTCTCTTCAGCTCTGGATTCCCATGGAGGTTCAGCGTCTCCTAGATCTTCAACCAACTCTTCTTCTTGCATAATGACAGCTTCTTCTACTTGTTCTAGTACGAATTCATGCTCTGTCTTGTCCACTGGAGTTTCTAGTGTCTCCTTCATGCTACGCTTTTCATTGGATTGTCCACATGGATTTGTGGTTGGTCCTTGAATGTTCGCGCGTCTAGAAGCTAATTGAATTACTGCTTGCTCCAGTTGTCGAATGGTTGTTTGAAGTTTATTTACTGTTGCCTTGAGGCGAACTTCTGATTCTCTGGGTGATGGATTTGGACATGAAACATAGGGAAGTGGTGGTGCTTGGGAGTGATTGGATTGGAACTGGGATAGGAAAGGATCATATGGTGGCGAATGGTGAAGAGAAGCTTGTGAGTGTGGTGGTTCGAGGTTATGTTGAAAGGATGGTCTATAGGCATGGGGTGGGGCTTGTTGGTAGTTACAAGGTTGTCCACCATATCATTCAGCTGGGTATGCATTGTAGAATGGTCGTTGTCCATGATATCATGGAGGGTGTTGTTGCCTGAAGAATTAATTAGATCCTCTTGGCTCCATCCATCCTTCATTGGTCTGACCTTGATGCATATTCCTGCTGTAACTTCTATTTCCTTCAACAAAGTTAGACCCAAACTCAAAGCGAGAGGGGTGAGAATTCATGGTAGCAAATAAAATTAAAAAGGAGAAACAAAAATAAATAAAGCAAAAGAAAAATATTTACAATAACCAATAATAAGGCACACGTTAGCAGTTCCCCGGCAACGGCTCCATTTTGACGTTAGAATTTTTGCCAGTAAAGATTTTTAATAAAACAGTCGCGTTGTAGATATAGTTTCTAAACCAACAAAAATCCCTTCGTACAAACGTTTTGGTTGTCACAAGTAACAAACCCCTTAAAAATTGATAACCGAAGTATTCAAACCTCGGGTCGTCTTCTCAAGGAACTGTAGGGAAGTATGTTCTTATTATTGGTTATGGAGATTGTAAATTTGGGGTTTTAAGAATGAGGAACAAATATGACAAATAATTTAAATGGCAATTAAAAATAAATAAATACTGTAAAACAAACTTTTGGCAAGGTATGAGAAATTAGAGGTCCTATCCTGGCTATCCTTATCAATGATGATAATACTTGAATCTTAATTCCACTTCGTTAGCCTTTACTAATACAAAGGAAGGTTAAGGGATTAATTGGTTTGATCTTCGGATCCTATTTATTTCCTAAGAAAAGATTGAGATTATTGAAGTTCAATTCAATTAACAAGATAACAATTACCAATCGTGTTTAAGTTTGACAACTCCTGAGTTACTGATTTCTTAACCAAAAGCAAAAGGGAAAGTAAATCTACTGGAATAAAAATGTCTTCAGAGTAAAAGCAACAATAGCATAAATAAAAGAAATCAATATTAAACTGAAATACCTCAAATAACATTAATAAAAGAGTAATCTGAAACATGAAAGGATTCATAAAGTGACTTGCAAAAGTAAATGAAAGGAATATTGAACCTGATCAAAAGAGATAATCCTGAAAGCGAATAAAAATCCTAAATCTAAATCCTAATCCTAAAGAGAGAGGAGAGAGCCTCTCTCAAAACTAAATCTAAATCATGGAAAGTAAAAAAATTGGCGAGCTCCCTTTGAATTGATGCATTCCCCCACTTCATAACCTCTGGTCTATGCATTCTAGACTTGGATTTGGGCCAAAAAGGGCTTCAGAATTCGCTATGAGCGTTTTCTACAATTTTTGGTGTGTAGCCTCTGTCACGCGTCTGCGTGGGTCACGCAGTCGCGTCATTTGGAGCTTTTCTTTGCACGCGGTCGCGTCGGTCATGCGGCCGCGTCATATGTGTTCTGCTTAAGGCGCGCGGTCGCGTCAGTCATGCGGCCGCGTCGCTGTTGATTCGCGCTTGGCATGCGTCCGCGTCGCCCATGCGATTGCGTGGAGGCCAGTTTCTTCAGAAACTCCATTTTGCGCTTTCCTTCCATTTTTGTATGTTTTCTTTCCATCCTTTAAGTCATTCCTGCCTTAGAGGATCTGAAACTACTCAACACATTAATCACGGCATCGAATGGAAATAAAGGTAATTAAAATAATTAATTTAAAAGCATAGGAAACATGTTTTTCACATACATCACATAATAAGGAAGGAAAAGTAAAATCATGCAATTAATATGAATAAGTGGGTAAAGGGTTGAATAAATCACTCAAATTACGCACAAAATATGTCATAAAATATGGGTTTATCAGAAGTTTTTGAAAATAAGAGAGAGAAGAATTAGTTTGGAAGTTTTGAAAAAAAAGAAAGAGAAAACAAGTAATTAATTAAGAAAGATTTGAAAATAAGATAAGATTTAAAAAAGATCTGATTTTGAAGTTTGAAATTTGAATTTTGAATTTTAAATTTTAAAATTTGAATTTTAAAAATTGAATTTAAATTAGGATAAGATAAGATTTTGAAAATTAAATTTTAAATTTTGAATTTTGAATTTGAAACAAGATAAGATAAAGATTTGAAAAGGATTTGATTTTTTGAAAAGATTTGAAATTTAAAATTAAGATAAGATAAAATAATGATTTGAAATTAAATGAAAGATAAGATAAGGAATTTAAAAAGTTTTGAATTTTAAATTTTAAAAGAAAGATAAGATAAGATAGAATCAAATTAAAAGAAAGACATGATAAGATATAAAAAGATAAGATTTGAAATTTGAAATTTGAAATTAGGATAAGATAAGATAATGATTTTGAAATTAAAATTTGAAATATTTTTTGAAATTTTCGAAAAAAATTATGAAATAAAGATAGAAAAGATATTTCTTTGATTTTTGAATTAATGAAGAAAGAGAAAAATAACCAGAAGACACCAAACTTAAAATTTTTAGATCTAAAATACTAAGTTTTCGAAAATTAAAAAGAAAAATACCAAAAGACACCAAACTTAAAAATTTTAAGATCAAAACAAGAAAAGAAACAAGAACAACTTGAATACCTAGAAAGAACACTAAGATGATTTTCGAAAGTTTAAAGCAAATAAAGAACAACAGAAAAGACACCAAACTTAAAAACTTTGAAAAGTAAACACATTAATTTCGAAAATTTTAAAGGAAACCAACTAAAGGACACCAAATTTAAGAATTTTGAAATCAAAGACTCTAATTTTAGAAAATTAAAGAAAAGAAACTTAAAGACTCAAGATGACTCAAAAAGATACCTAACTTAAAGATTGACACAAGACTCAAACAAAAGACACCATTTTTGAAAATTTTTTTGAAAAGAAAGAAAGAAAGTTCGAAACTTTAACAAGAACAAGAACATAGACTCAAATAAACAGATAAAGATCAAAAAGAAAAATAAAAGACTCAAACAAAATTAAAAAGTGCCTAATCTAAGCAACAAGATAATCCGATCTTTGTCAAATCCGAACAATCCTCGACAACGGCGACAAAAAACTTGGGGCACGAAACTGGCTCCGCAGAATTTGCACAAATAGACCTGCAAGTATACCGGGTCGTCCAAGTAATACTTGAGGTAAGTCAGGGTCGATCCCATGAGAATTATGGTTTGAGCAAGCAGTGGATATCTTGCAGATCTTAGTTAGGCGAATAGAAATTATAGTTTGTCACGAAAAGCATATAAAACAGATAAATAGAACATTACTAGGTAGATAGGAATTCAATGGTGACAAAATGGTTGAGGCTTCGGAGTCACTTTGTCTTTCCGGATTAACTTTTCTTATTGTCTTCTTCAATAACCTTCTGATTCCTTCAACGGCAGCTGTAAGTGATTAACTCATGTCCTCTCATCAGGTTAACCTCTTATACTGCAGCAATCCACCACGTTGAGATAACTCATGTCCTCTCATCAAGCCACCTATACGTTTCTCACTGTAGGAGAAGATGAAGCTCTAAGCAGTCTACTCCCCTTCATGATCCTACTCAAAGTGCCACAGACAAGGCAGATCTTTCAGATCAAAAAGTGCTGCTTTAGTTCAATGGGATTATATGTCACAGAAACTTCACGCACCCATAGTCAACAGGATTATATGACACATATCCAAAATTGCTCAGATTCTCTATTGGAATCCACAAGGGAATCTCTAGCTTTAGTTCAACGCTATCTGGGTCATGAATTGCATGGAACCCATGTAGAACAAGGGTGATTGTCACGGGTCACCCTCAATTCATAAGATGAAGAACGAGGTTGCATAAGAGAATATAATCATACATATTGAATGAAAATAGTAATATTATTAATCCATGAAACTCAGCAGAGCTCCTAACCTTAACCTTAGGAGGTTAGTGACTCATGCTGACTAAAAAATACAATGAAAGGTTTGAATGGGCAAGAGTTTTCTAACAAGGGTGAACTCTTGTATATATATACTAATCTAAGGACTAAGGATTACAGAAATATGATAGACTAGTCTTAGGAGTGCAAAAATCTACTTCTGGGGCCCACTTGGTGAGTGTTTGGGCTGAGCTTTGAGTGTCTCAATGAGCTAGGGTCCCTTAGGGGCGTTGAACGCTGGCTAGGGACCCCATTTTGGGCATTGGACGCCAGCTACTTCCCTGTGGGTGCTGGATGCCAGGAATGGGGCTGGTGGCTGGCGTTGAACACCGATTTTTGGGCCTTTATTTCCGAAACAAAGTATGGACTATTATATATTTCTGGAAAGCCCTAGATGTTAGCTTTCGATAGTCATTGAGAGCGCACCATTTGGACTTTTGTAGCTCCAGAAAAGCTTCTTCGAGTGCACGGAGGTCAGATCTTGACAGCATCTGCAGTCCTTTCTCTGCTTCTGAATCAGACTTTTGCTGAAGCTCCTCAAATTTAGCCAAAAAATATCTAAAATCACTATAAAACACACAAACTCAAAGTAAAATCCAAAAATGTGAATTTTGCACTAAAACCTATGAAAACATAATAAAACTTAATCAAAACATAACAAAAACTATATGAAAATGATGCGAAAAAGAGTATCAAATATCCGCTCATCAATAATCACCAAATCATTATTGAAAGAACTAGGAAATGATGTTGGTTGATGAACGGAAATTTTATACGCTTTTTGGCATCATTTTCATATTCTTTTAGTTATGTTTTGTTTAAGTTTTATTATGTTTTCATAGGTTTTAGTGCAAAATTTATATTTTTGGATTCTACTTTGAGTTGTGTTTTTTGATAATTTTATGTAATTTCTGGCTGAAATTGAGGAGCTTTGGCAAAGTCTAACTCAGAGGCAAGGAAAGCGTAGCAGATGTTGTTAGATTCTGACCTCCATGCACTCAAATGAGCATTTCTAGAGCTACAGAGATCCAAATGACGCGTTCGCAATGGCGTTGAAAAGCTAACTTTCAGAGCTTTCCATCAATATATAATGGTTTATACTTTTCTTTAAAGGAGCCTGCCCATATTGGGCATTGAACGCCAATGAGCTACCCCTTGGCTGGCGTTTAACGCCCCAAGGAGACAAGCCAGTGTTGAACGCCCAAGAACCACCACCTTTGGGGTGTTCAATGCCCACCAGGCAGCAAGGCAGTGCCAATCAGTCCCTAATGGGTGTTCAACTCCCATTCCTCAAAGTTGGACACCAATCTCAGCCCAAGTACTCAACCAAAGTGGGCCCAAGGATGGATTTTCGCACCTCTAGTCTAGTCTGTCAAACTTTTTATACTTCTTAGTTATTAGATTAGTATTTAAAGGAGAAGATCACCCATGTTTCGGATATTCTGCCTCATCTTTACCTTCTTCACCTTTTACATTACTATAGAGTATGAGCAACTAAACCTCCTAAGTTAGGGTTAGGAGCTCTGCTAATTGTCATGGATTAATAATATTATTGTCCTATTTTAATACACGTTCGATTCCATCCTCTTGTGCATTTTTGTTCTTCATCTCATGAATTGAGGATGACCCATGACAATTATCCTTGTTCTACATGGGTTCCGTATGAGTCCTGACCCGGATAGTATTGAACCACAGCTAGAGAGTGCACTGCGAATTCTAAGAGCGTGCTTGTGCGACTTTGGATATGTGAAATATAATCCCGTTGACCATGGGTTACTGAGTTTCTGTGGCATTAAGGATAGAGTATAAGAAGCAGCGTTCCTTGATCCGGAAGATCTGACCTTGTCTGTGGCATTTTGAGTAGCATTGCGAAGGGGGGTGGATTGCTTAGGTCTTCTCCTTCGATTATAGTGGGAAGCTATGAGTTAACTTGATGAGGATGCTATATGAGTTGCTCGGATATGGTGGATTGCTATGGTTTAGAAGAGACTAACTTGATGAGGATGCTATATAAGTTAGTCAATTACGGCTGCCATTAAATGAGTCATTCGTTGTTGAAGTAGATAGTAAGAAAAGTTAATCTGGAAAGAATACGCATCTCCAAAGCCTTAACTAAATATCCATCACTGTCTTTACACTAATCTGGTATTTCGTTCTTTACTATTTCGTTTATGCTTTCAACAAACAACCATCTTTTCTAATCGCCTGACTAAGATTTACAAGATAGCCATTGTTTGCTCAATTCGACAATCTCCGTGGGATTCAACCCTCACTCACCTGAGGTTTTACTTGGACGACCCGGTGCACTTGCCGGTTCAGTTGTGCGGAGTTCAATTTTGTGCACCAGTTATGCATTTGACCAAATAATTTGCAAATTCTATGCAACACCCTGTTGACTTTGATGTAATGCGTTAAAAGAACTATTTTCATTGATTTATTAATTATTTTCCTATTTCAAAGGGCTATGTTTAGAATGTACCAAAAATACGATTGAGATGGTAGATGAAGATGGTCATCAGAATGGAAAAAAGTCTTTAGGTAATCAAACTCAATAACAAAACTACTTTCCCTTACATCCTATCCAATCAAATGCATCAACATCTTATTATATAGCAAGTAGACATGTGAGAAAAAAGCATATTATATTTTCAGCTGAGTTTAAAAAACTTACAAACAACCCAAACCTAGTTCAAAAACCGTATAAACAGATATGTGTTGTCACATTATACTTCCACTTTTTTCCTTAAACTAACAAACATGATACCAATTAAACCCTATTTCTTCAAAATCAAAGATGCATAATGGGTAACTTGAATGGTTATTCACACGTGACACCCTGTTATGTGAGCTAACAGAAGAAAAAAATTGGTATCGGCACAGGTATCCCAGTCAGCATTGACAAATTCGGTGAAATACAGATTAGAAGCAAAGGAGAAGAATAGACCAGTTGTAAGTCTGCCTTTTAAATATCAGAGTACGCAGAAAGCAGCCTGTAGGTGATAAGTGGTTGCACAGTCTAAAAACTGGCTCAAACATCCCACAACATAAGAGATATTGGGTCTCTTTATAGTTTCTCTTGAGCTTAGCATGAGGACATGCTAATGTTTAAGTGTGGGGAGGTTGATAAACCTCTATTTCATGGTTTATCTTGTGCTCATTTGAGTGGTTTTTATCAACTCTTTACCCACTTATTCATACTATTTGCATGGTTTTACATTTGCCTTCCTAATTATGTGCTTTGATTGAAAACATGCTTCTTTGGACTTATAATTGATAATATTAATCCTCTCTTATTACTATTAGATGCCTTGATATGTGTGTTAAGTGATTTCAGAGATTACAGGGCAGGAATGGCTCAAAGGATGGAAAGGAAGCATGCAAAAGTGGAAGGAATACAAGAAGTTGGAGAAATTGCTAAGCTGTCCAACCTGACCTCTTCGCACTCAAACGGCTATAACTTTAGCTACAGAGGTCCAAACGATGCGGTTTTAGTTGCGTTGGAAAGCTAACGTCCGGGGCTTTGATTTGATATATAATATGCCATAGTTTCTCTGATGCTAGGCAATGCGGTCGCGTGATCCATGCGGACGCGTCGCAGTTCCGAAAATCAGCGTGGCAGATTTCTTCTCCAGCGATTTCTGGGCTGTTTCCGACCCAGTTTGCGGCCCAAAAAATACAGATTAGAGGCTATAAAGTGGGAAAATTCATTCATTCAAAATCAGGCTTTCACATTCACAATTTTAGGAGTAGATGTAGTTTTTAGAAAGAGAGGTTCTCTCCTCTCTCTTAGGATTAGGATTTATGATTTCTCTTAGTTTTAGGAGTGACTCTCAATCCCAGGTTCAATGTTCTTTTTATTTATTTTCTCAATTTAATTTATGAACATCTATGCCAGATTTAATTTCTTTTGTTAATGCAATTTGAGGTATTTTCAAATTTAAGATTGCTTTGCTTTATTTATATTAATGCTTTTAATTTAATTTAGATATTTTTCTCCCTTTCGGCTTTGGTCAAGTGATTGGTAGTATTTGAGTTATCAAACTTAGCAAGTGATTAAAATTGGCAGATTCTGCTTGAGCTAGGATTGCTCTAACACTAGTCTCTCCACAGGAGTTGACTAGGACTTGAGAATCAAGCTAATCAGTCCACTTAACCTTCCTTTGTTTAATAAAGGTTGACCAAGTGGGATTAAAACCCAATTCTCTTCACACCTGATAAGGATAACTAGGATAGGAATTCCAATTCTTATACCTTGCCAAGAGATTTTATTATTATTACTTTATTTTACTTGTTATATAACATATTCCCTCCTTACTTCCAAAACCCCAATTTACAAACTCATAACCAATAATAAGAACATACCTCCCTGCAATTCCTTGAGAAGACGACCTGCGCTTTGAATACTCGGTTATCAATTTCAAAGGGGTTTGTTACTTGTGACAACCAAAACGTTTGTAAGAAAGGTTGATTGCTTGGTTTAGTAAATATACTTGCAACGAGAGTTTACTATAACCTCTAAACCATCAATCTTCAGTTCTTCAATTATCTCTTCCTATGATTGTGATCCTTGGTTTGCTTGATTCTATATGTCCATTTATTCCTTGTATTCATACATTTATATGATTGAGGCCATTATTTCAATTAGCTCACTTACCCAAATAGCCTACCTTCTGTCCTCTATTGTTAACCAATTTTGATCCTACGCTTAACCCAATTGTTCTAATTTTAGCGCATTACAAGCCTAAAGCGGAAAATAATAAAGTCTCGTGTTTGGATCTTTGATTGGCTTAGGCTAGTGAGAGTGTCTTATATTCAAGTTTGGGGAGATTAGGAACATTGGTTAGGATAAAAGAGTGTTTTGTATTTATACTTGGGAAATTGGGTGCATACTCATGCATTGATTAAATGTATATACCTTATGCATTGAAAAAAAATATAGAAAAAGAAAGAAACAAAGAAAAAAGAAAGGAATAAAAAGGGGACAAAATGCCCCAAAGCAAAGCTCAATAAGGATCAATGCATAAGTGTTGGGAAAATCAAAAGAAATGCATGAGCATGTAAAGAATGAAGGATGGTTGGTTAGGGTTGATTAGAATTTGTATAGGTCATTGTATAGATTAGGTGGGAAAGTCTAGGATAATCAAAGATTCAAATCTCTAGTCCACTTAGCCATACATTATCCTACCTTGACCCTAACCCCATTACAACCTATGAGAAAGACCTCATGATGAATGAATGCATACATTGAATGATTGTTGATTGTTAGATGAAGAACAAACTTTGAAAAACGTGATTAGGAGAGAATTGAGTGAATAAACCTCTAAACACTTGAGTAAATAGAGCGGATACACATCCGGTGAGGGTTCAAAAAGCTCAATTACATGTATTCACCTCTATTATCTATATTCTTGCAAGTTTGAAATTCTTTTGACAATTCAATACAATTGTGATTTGGACTTGATCCCTATTATTCTAGCTCTTATGCTCATATCTTTATTCTCTTGGAAGTTGAATTATTTTGACCAAGCATTTGCATTCACCCTAGGTAGTTTCATTTAGATAGAATTCGTGTAGTTTAGTGCATTGAATAAATGTCATATCCCTTCGCTTCATTCTTGGTCAAGCATGAGGACATGCTTGGTTTAAGTGTGGGGAGGTTGATAAACTCCATTTTCAGGATTTATCTTGTGTTGGATTTAGAGCATTTTGCTAACCTTTTCTCACATTTAGCCAATGATTTAGCATGATTTTACGATCTCTCCCTTATTTGTGCTTAAGTGTAAAAAGCATGCTTTTTGGCCTTTGATTAGATAACTTTACTTTCTACTTGGTTCCATAAGATGCCTTGATGTGTTTGGCAGTAATCTAAGGTTGAAAAGAACTGAGAATGGATCAACGGAGTAAGGAAGGAAGCATGCAAGTGGAGAAGATCATGAAAAGCCAAAGAGTTGAATTCGGCCATGGACGCACGCGTGCACCAAGCGCTTAAAATCTCCCAGGGACGCGTACGCGTGCTGTGCGCGTACGCGTCGGTGCTGATTTATGATTTTTTAATAAAATCGTGGCCAGCGAATTCTCAAGGCCTGTAGGGTCCAATCCAAGTCAACTTTGGCGCCAAAAAACACTCAAAAGGACCAAGGATTGAAGGGAGTAGGGGGGATCATCAATGACACACACATTAGGCTAGTTGAGTTTTAGTTTTTAGAGAGAGAAGCTCTCACTTCTCTCTAGGATTAGAAATAGGATTAGGTTTAGTTCAATAATTTAGATCTAGGTTTCAATTCATGCTTTCCTTTTCTTCTACCTTTCAATTCTATGTTGTTACATTCATCATTCTTCTTTTGTCGTTATTTCTTTCTTCTATTTTGTTTTTAGATCTACTCTTGTTCATTCTATTTTCTTTTAATGCAATTTGAGGTAATTCATGTAGATCTTGTTTCCTTTGATTGTTGTTATTAATTCCTTGCAATAAGTAGTTGTTAGATTTCATTGTTGTTATCAATTTACTTTACTTTCCTTTATTACCTTCCAAGTGTTTGATGAAATGCTTGGTTGGATTTTAGTGTAGATTTTGTTTCTCTTGGCTATGGTAGAGTAATTAGTGACGCTTGAGTTATCTAATTCCCTTGTTGATTGATAATAAGAAGTTGCTAATTGATTTGGATACCACTAAAGCTAGTCTTTCCCTTGGGAGTTGGCTAGGACTTGTGGAATCAAGTTGATTCATCCACTTGACTTTCCTTCATAGTTAGAGGTTAACTAAGTGGTAGCAATGGACAATTTGTGGTCACAATTGAAGACGATAACTAGGATAGGACTTCTAGTTCTCATATCTAGCCAAGAGCTTTGTTAGTTGTTAGTTTAATTTCCTTTGCCATTTACATTTCATGTCTAAAACCTCAAAAACCCCAAACATACCTCATAACCAATAACAAGACACTTTGTTGCAATTCCAAGTGAGAACAACCCGAGGTTCAATACTAGTGACAAACAAATTTTTGTATGAAAGGACTATTGTTGGTTTAGAAACTATATTGCAAACCGAAGTATTGAACCTCGGGTTGTTCTCACTTGGAATTGCAACAAAGTGTCTTGTTATTGGTTATGAGGTATGTTTGGGGTTTTTGAGGTTTTAGACATGAAATGTAAATGGCAAAGGAAATTAAACTAACAACTAACAAAGCTCTTGGCTAGATATGAGAACTAGAAGTCCTATCCTAGTTATCCTCTTCAATTGTGACCACAAATTGTCCATTGCTACCACTTAGTTAACCTCTAACTATGAAGGAAAGTCAAGTGGATGAATCAACTTGATTCCACAAGTTCTAGCCAACTCCCAAGGGAAAGACTAGCTTTAGTGGTATCCAAATCAATTAGCAACTTCTAATTATCAATCAACAAGGGAATTAGATAACTCAAGCGTTACTAATTACTCTACCATAGCTAAGAGGAACAAAATCTAGACTAAAATCCAACCAAGCATTTCATCAAACACTTGGAAGGTAATAAAGGAAAGTAAAGTAAATTGATAACAACAATAAAATCTAACAACTACTTATTGCAAGGAATTAATAACAACAATCAAAAGAAACAAGATCTACATGAATTACCTCAAATTTTATTAAAAGAAAATAGAATAAACAAGAGTAGATCTACAAACAAAATAGAAGAAAGAAATAACAACAATAGAAGAATGATGAATGTAACAACATAAAATTGAAAGGTAGAAGAAAAGGAAAGCATGAATTGAAACCTAGATCTAAATTATTGAACTAAACCTAATCCTATTTCTAATCCTAGGGAGAAGTGAGAGCTTCTCTCTCTAAAAACTAAAACTCAACTAGCCTAATGTGTGTGTCATTGATGATCCCCCTCCTCCCTTCAATCCTTGGTCCTTTTGAGTGTTTTTGGCGCCAAAGTTGACTTGGATTGGACCCTACAGGCCTTGAGAATTCGCTGGCCACGATTTCATTAAAAAATCATAAATCAACACCGACGTGTTCGTGCACAGCACGCGTACGCGTCCCTGGGCGATTTTAAGCGCCTGGTGCGCGCGCGCGTCCATGGCCGAATTTAACTCTTTGGCTTTTCATAATCTTCTCCACTTGCATGCTTCCTTCCTTGCTCCCTTGATCCATTCCCAGTCCTTTTCAACCTGAGATTACTACCAAACACATCATGGCATCTTATGGAACCAAGTAGAAAGTAAAGTTATCTAATCAAAGGCCAAAAAACATGCTTTTTACACTTAAGCACAAACAAGGAAGAGATCATAAAATCATGCTAAATCATTGGCTAAATGTGAGAAAAGGTTAGCAAAATGCTCTAAATCCAACACAATATAAATCCTGAAAACGGAGTTTATTAGACAGCTATAACAGAGGAGATAACAATGGAAACCAGAGGTGAAATAACAACAACAGACAGCAGAATCAGAACCAGCCTTACAGAGCAGCTCACCTAAGACAGTCCCAAGGACCCCATCACAACCAACAACAAGTTCCCCAGATCACCTATCCTAATTTCTCATCAAATGACGAGATGTTTTGTTCTCTTGCACAAGGACAACAATATATGCAGACACAGCTAAACTCTACTTTAAATGGTCTGAATGCCACTTTACAAGCTCTCGCCTCCAGGATAGATTCATTACCTAATCCCATTAACCAACCTTTAAGCTCCAGTGGAATTCCTTCTCAACCCTTACCTAACCCCAAGGGTGGCATCAACGCCATCACTTTGAGGTTCGGAACCACACTGCAAGGGAGGAACCATGAGGAGCCAAGCCCACCAGAACATGCCCCAACTGAGAATGTAGTGGAAGTGGAAGATGCTGAAGAGGAAGAGGACGTACAAGATATAGTTGAAGAAGAAGCAGTTCAACCAAGGAATGGAGAACCAAAGGAAGCTGAAGCTATGCAGGATGCCATTCCTATCCCATTTCCACACCTTGCAAAGAAATCCAGGAAGCAGGTTGAACTTGATCCCAAAATAGTAGAAATATTCAAAAAAGTTGAGGTAACTGTTCCTCTTTTTTATGTCATTTAGCAGGTACCTAAATACGCAAAGTTTCTAAAAGATTTGTGCATACATAAAGATAAAATTAATAAATTAGAAACTATTCCTTTAGGTAGTTCTGTATCTACTTTAATGGAAGGTATACGTGAAAAATGTAGTGATCCAGGTCCATGTATGGTTAACTGTACCATAGGAGGTGTAATATTTTCTGACTGCATATGTGATTTAGGAGCATGTGTTAGTATAATGCCATTGTCTATATATGATACTTTGAGGCTTCCTCCCTTAAAAAGGTCGGCAGCTCGTTTTGTGTTAGCAGATAAAAGCATTATTACAGTAGTTGGAATTGCTGAAGATGTATTAGTGAGCATTAAGGGGCTCACATTTCCTATTGACTTCTATATCCTGGAAATGCCCCCTAATGACTCAGGAAGACCATCATCAATCCTGCTTGGAAGACCATTCTTGAAGACTTCAAAGTTCAAGCTGAATGCATTCTCAGGAACTTACTCCTTTGAGATAGATGGAAGAACAGTGAGTTTCAGTTTAAATGAAGCTATGAAGCACCCTCTAGAAGATCATTCTATCTTCTAGTGCAACATTATTGATGAAACTATAGCTGAAGTTCACCGAGAAGAAATAGAAGAGAAGCACATGGAGCAAGGTCCAAGTGTCGGGACACCCTCTGATCACAATGAAGACACTTTGCCATTATCCTAGCCCCGAATGATCCAGAGCCTAGCCAAGAGCCTAAATCAGAATTGAGGCCCCTTCCTCTACACCTCAAGTATGCTTACCTTGAGCATAATCAGAAATTCCCAGTTATTATTGCAAGGAAACTCACCTCTCAACAAGAAGAGCAACTACTCAGTGTGTTGAGAAAACATAAGAAAGCAATTAGATGGAGTTTGACGGATATAGTAGGCATCAGTCCCCAAGTTTGTGAGCACAGAATATTCTTAGAAGAGGGAGCAAAGCCTGTCCGTCAGCCTCAAAGAAGATTGAATCCCACCATCTTAGAAGTTGTCAAGAAAGAAGTAACCAGACTACTTGAAGCAGATATCATTTACCCTATCTCAGACAGTGAATGGGTCAGTCCAGTACAAGTGGTTCCCAAGAAGTCAGGAGTCACAACAATAAAGAATGAACATGGAGAACTCCTGACAACTAGAGTGCAGAATTCATGGACAGTTCGCATTGACTATAGGCATCTCAACTAAGCCACTCTCAAGGATCATTACCCCTTGCCATTGATTGATCAAATGCTTGATCGCCTGTCAGGTGAATCCCATTATTGCTTTTTAGATGGTTATACAGGATATTTTCATATTCATATAGCTCCTGAAGATCAGGAGAAGACCAATTTTACATGTCCCATTGGAACGTATTCTTATAAAAGAATGCCTTTTGGCTTGTGTAATGCACCTGCTACTTTCCAAAGATGCATGATGAGTATCTTTTCAGATCTTATTGAGGACTGTATGAAAGTTTTTATGGATGATTTTAGCATATATGGTGATTCATTTAGCCTTTGCTTGGATAGTTTATTTAGAGTATTAGACAGGTGTGTTAGTACAAACCTTGTGTTGAATTTTGAGAAATGTCACTTTATGGTAAAACAAGGAATTGTACTAGGACATGTTGTATCTAATACTGGCATTTCTGTAGATCCAGTAAAGGTAGATGTCATTTCTAGTTTACTTTACCCCTCCTCCGTGAGGGAAGTCCGTTCGTTCCTTGGCCATACAGGTTTTTACAGGAGATTCATTAAGGACTTCAGTAAGGTAGCATTGCCTTTATCTAGATTGATGCAGAAAGATATTGAGTTCGAGTTTAGTGAGGATTGCATGCAAGCGTTTGATAAGCTGAAGATCGCCCTGACTCAAGCTCCAATTGTGAGAGGACCAGACTGGAGCCAGCCATTTGAAATTATGTGTGATGCTTCCAACCATGCAGTGGGAGCGGCACTGGCTCAGTGCGAAGGTAAGGATCCTTTTGTAATTGCTTATGCGTCTAAGACTTTAGATGCTGCTCAATCTAATTACACTACTACTGAAAAAGAGTTTCTTGTTATTGTTTTTGCTCTGGATAAATTCCGAGCCTATTTACCTGGTTCTAAGATAGTAGTGTACTCAGACCATGCAGCTCTAAAATATTTATTAGTTAAAAAGGAGTCCAAACCAAGGCTAATACGTTGGATACTGCTTCTGCAAGAATTTGATTTAGAAATTAAGGATAGGAGTGGTAACCAGAATTTAGTGGCAGACCACTTGAGTCGCCTTGAGCACATTAAGGATGACTCCACTCCTATAAATGACACTTTCTCATTCGATAGCTTACACGCAATATTTGAAGTAGTCCCTTGGTATGCACCTGTAGCGAATTATCTAGTTAGCCACACTTTTCCTCCAAATTTCACTAAGCATCAAAGAGACAAGCTGAAAAGTGAGTCCAAATATTATATATGGGATGACCCATATTTATGGAGATGTGGTGTTGACCAGGTAATTAGATGGTGTGTGCCTCAATCAGAATTCCAGTCCATTTTAGAGGTCTGTCACTCATCTGAGAGTGAGGGACATTTTGGCCCTCAAAGAACATCTAGAAAAATTCTAGACTGTGGATTCTGGTGGCCTACTCTTTTTAAAGACGCTGCTAAATTTTGTAAATCTTGTTCCCATTGCCAAAGGTTTAGTAATATATCCAAGAGGGATGAGATGCCTCAACAGATTATGCTTTTCTGTGAAATTTTTGATGTTTGGGGAATTGACTTCATGGGTCCATTTCCAAATTCTAATGGTTACTTTTATATACTGTTAGATGTAGATTATGTTTCTAAATGGGTGGAAGCAATTTCTACCCGTACTGATGATGCTAACACTGTTGTTTCCTTTGTTAGAAACCATATTATTTGTCGCTTTGGATCACCCCGAGCAATCGTGAGCGATCAAGGCACTCACTTTTGTAATAGGAGACTAACCGGATTACTGAAGAAGCATGGGATATTTCACAAAGTAGCAACAGCTTACCATCCCCAGACCAATGGGCAAGCAGAAGTCTCTAACAAGGAAATTAAGCGTATTCTGGAAAAGATAGTAAAACTTGATAAAAAGAATTAGAGTGCCAGGCTACAAGATGCACTCTCGGCATATAGAACAACATACAAGACACCCATTAGGATGAGCCCCTTCCGCTTAGTATACGGAAAGGCTTGCCACCTTCCAGTAGAGGTGGAACACAAGGCTTTCTGGGCTGTGAGGGAGTGCAACATGAATTTTGAGGAAGCTGGTGCTGAAAGGAAGCTGCAACTAGCAGAACTGGAGAACCTTCACCTATAAGCATATGACAACTCTAGGAGATACAAAGAAAAGATGAAGGCTGTCCATGACAAGCACATAAAAAGGAGAGAATTCAGACTACGGGAGTTAGTTCTTCTTTATAACTCCAGACTGAGGCTTATGCCAGGTAAACTGAGATCAAGATGGGAAAGTCCATATAGAGTAGAGAAGGCAGAGCCATACGGAGTTTTTTACCTGCGTCATCCTTCTAGCTCCAAATTCTAAAAGGTCAATGGAAATCGCCTAAAGCTCTATCATGGAGAAAATATTAAGGACCACAAAGAACTAGAGGTCTTCCTCTCGGAAGACCCACCAATAGAAGCAGAATGAGTCTGAAGAGCGTCCAACTTAAGGACGTAAAAGTAAAGTGCTACATGGGAGACAACCCACCATGGTATGATCGTTCCATTTCAGTCTTAGTTTTATTTTACTTTATTCTATTTAATTTTTGTTAATGACTCTTCTCATAATCTCTGCATATAGCTGCATATAGCCTGCATTTGAATTTGCATACTACATAAAAAAAAAAGCACACGACGCATAAGCGTCGCTGACGCGTCCGCGTCATAGGTGCGTTGGTGCGCAGAAATCGTGATCGTTCATTCCTTGGTAACGGCGTCAAAAACTTAATACGCACATTCATAATCTTAGTTCTTTGTCATAACTTTGCACAACTAACCAGCAAGTGCACTGGGTCGTCCAAGTAATAAACCTTACGTGAGTAAGGGTCGATCCCACGGAGACTGTTGGCTTGAAGCAATCTATGGTCACTTTGTAAATCTCAGCAGGCGGATTCAAATGGTTATGGTGAATTGATAATTAAAAAATAATTAAAATATAAAATAGGATAGAGATACTTATGTAATTCCTTGGTGAGAATTTCAGATAAGCGTATAGAGATGCTTTTGTTCCTCCTGAACCTCTGCTTTCCTACTGTCTTCATCCAATCATTCCTACTCCTTTCCATGGCAAGCTTTATGTAGGGCATCACCGTTGTCAATGGCTACTTCCCGTCCTCTCCGTGAAAATGGTCCAAGATGCGCTGTCACTGCACGGTTAATCATCTGTCTGTTCTCAATCATACTGGAATAGGATTCAGTAATCCTTTTGCGTCTGTCACTACGCCCAGCACTCGCGAGTTTGAAGCTCGTCACAACCATCCCTTCCCGGATCCTACTCGGAATACCACAAACAAGGTTTAGACTTTTCGGATCTCAAGAATGGCCGCCAATAGTTCTAGCCTATACCACGAAGACTCTGATCTCACGATCAGAAGGCTAAGAGATACACATTCAAGCTTGTTTACATGTAGAACGGAAGTGTTTGTCAGGCACGCGTTCATAAGTGAGAATGATGATGAGCGTCACATAATCATTACATTCATCATGTTCTTGTGTGCGAATGGATATCTTAGAGAAAAAATAGACTTAAATTGAATAGAAAAACAATAGTACTTTGCATTAATTCATGAGGAACTGCAGAGCTCCACACCTTAATCTATGGTGTGTAGAAACTCTACCGTTGAAAATACATAAGGGATAATGGTCCATGCATGGCCGAATGGCCAGCCTCTCAAAGAGGGTTCAATCATCAAAACATGATCAAAAGATCTAAAATTGATCAAAAGATAAAAGATGTCTAACACAATAGTAAAAAGTTCTATTTATACTAAACTAGTTACTAGGGTTACAGAAATATATGATGCAAAAATTCACTTCTGGGGCCCACTTGGTGTGTGCTTGGGCTGAGCATTGAAGCTTTCACATGTAGAGGTCTTCCTTGGAGTTAAACGCCAGTTTGTAACCTGTTTCTGGCGTTTAACTCCAGAATAAGGCAGAGAGCTGGCGTTGAACGCCAGTTTGTGTCATCTAAACTCGGGCAAAGTATGGACTATTATATATTCTTAGAAAGCCCTGGATGTCTACTTTCCAATGCAATTGAGAGCGTGCCATTTGGACTCCTGTAGCTCCAGAAAATTCACTTTGAGTGCAGGGAGGTCAGAATCCAACAGCATCTGCAGTCCTTCTTCAGCCTCTGAATCTGATTTTTGCTCAAGTCCCTCAATTTCAGCGAGAAATTACCTGAAATCACAAAAAAACACACAAACTTATAGTAAAGTCCAGAAATATAATTTTTATTTAAAAACTAATAAAAATATACTAAAAACTAATCAAATTATACTGAAAACTATGTAAAAATAATGCCAAAAAGCGTATAAATTATCCGCTCATCATGCGTTCTGAGGAAAAGAGAATTGAACAGAAAGTCACGCGAAAGCGTGGGTGGAGGCGTGCCTTAGGCACAAACATGCCCACGCGACCGCGTCGCTGACGCAGCCGTGTTGTTTTGAAAAATATCCTCCCCACGCGTTCGCGTCACCTAAGCGACCGCGTGCCCCTAAAAATTGACGTAAAAGAGGTGTATGGCAGCAAGTTATGATGGAGCTGGGGTGGAATGATGCTGGAAGCACCAGCCCAATCACGCGACCGCGTACCCTACGCATCCGCGTCGTTTTCAAAATATGGCCATTCACGCGATCGCGTCACCCACGCGAACGCGTCACCCTAAATTTTGACAAAAATGAGTTTGAAACAGAGAGTTGCGCGAACGCGAGGCTGCTCTCGTGCTACTAGCACAAATCAAGTCACGCGTCTGCGTGAACCACGCATCCGCGTCACTTGAAAAACATCGCACACCACGTGACTGCGTCACCCACCCGTTTGCATCACATGCGACGCATAGCTTATCCAAATCAGCCAAATATCTTATCTTTTCCTCCCCAAATCTAAATCTTTTCTTTTCCTTTCTTATTTCTTTCTTCTCTCTTCTTCCCTCTTTATTCTTTCTCACTTTCTACCTTCTAATTCCTTATGTTTTTTTTTTACTTTCATTAACAAGGTTCTTTTCTTTTTTCTTTCCCTCTTTACTTTTCCTTTATTATTTTTATTTATATTTTCTTTTTTCTTTTTTACTTTCATTATCTATATTTTCTTTTTCTTCCTTTTTCTTTTCATTCCTTTAATTGGTGTTAGAAATTTAATTAGGTGATTATTTTTTTTTATATTTTGCTTGTGAATTATTGTGAAATTGTTTGACAATTAATATTTCTTCTTAAAGGGTTACTTGCATGTTCAATTTACTACTTTCAATAACATATTTACCATGCATGCTATGTGTTTGTGAAAATGCCCGTATGGCATTATGCATTATCTTAAATTTTTCTATTCTACTACTTTAATGTCTGTTTTTCACGAAATCCCTTTTATATTTTATTAATTAAATATAATTGTCAATACAAACAGGTTGTTAGTTTGAAAGGGTTGGTAATCTAACTTGGACATTGAATACTTAATCTATGCTACTCATGCCTTTGTCGGCTTGCCAATAAACATCTTGCATTTAATTGCCATCACATGCACTTGCTATATTACCTTTGATGGACTTTTCACATGTAGTCTAAACCATGTGTTAACGACATCCTTCTTTACCGTGCATTGATTATCACCCATAATATTTGCTCCCTTGCTCCAACCCTTAGCTTTACATATTACTTTCTTTTTCCTTTTTAGGATGGCCACCAAGAAAGGTAAAGAGAAAGCTACTCCCAAATCACCAGCAAGGTGAGGAATAAAAAGAGCATTAGTGGCGGAAGCATCTTCAACAGCGGTGAAACCCTCAACAAAACGAATCAAGAGGATCATCAAGGTCGATGAAAAAGAGAAAGCCTTTCCAGCAAAGGACACTGTGTGGTTTCCTAACCGCTACTGTGAGCAGATGTTCCCTATCCTGGCTGAAAGGAATTATAACAATGAGTATCTTCTTATCCTCCCGACCAACATTACTGAAATTATTGAGCCCTGTATTGAGCGAAGACAGTGGGGATTCCTACAGAGACAGCCATGGCAGGTTAATCTATCATGGGTAGTTAAATTCTACTCCAATTTTCACATGCCAACCATGCAGTCTGTCTATGTCCATCAGAAGAAGTCCCCATAACTGAAGAGGCCATTCAACAAGCTTTAGATCTTCCCCCTGCTCCAGAAGGATTGGACGCATTCTAAGAAGCCTCACTCAAGCGCCAGACAGACCAATTTGATTGGGACGCCGTTCTCAGAGTTATCGCACAACCTGGCAGCATATGGATCTACGGATACCATCGATCCTGACCTAAGGGCATATTGGCTTCAGCACTCACCTTGGAGGCTTGAGTATGGGCACAGATCATGTCCCATTACGTCTTTTCGAGCACTCATGAGTCCTCCTTTACTGCGGACATGGCTGTTTTACTCTGGTGTATCCTTACAGACTAACACCTCAATTTACCAAGACACATTCGGCATGCTGTGGGACACGTACAGATTGCGGGTAATTTACCTTTCCCCGCCTTGGTTTCAGATCTAGTCTCATAGCCGGAGTCTCCTATAGAGCTGGGGACACCAAGGCTATGATTCCACGCGATGATCAATACGTCCCTAACGGGAAGTATATCAGACCTCCAGCAGCCACTATCAACCGGAGCACAGAACCAGCAGAAGATATCCCTTCATCTCCCACATCACAAGCACCTTCAACAAACCAACTGCTCCATCAGATACTTGAGAGGCTAGACCAGCTTGACCGGAAAAGAAAGCAACAAGAGCGCCGTAACAAGCGCAGATTTACATACCTTAAGGAGCTACTTGTTGGTAACCACCCACCTAAAGAAGACCCAGACACCCCAGACTCCACTTCATTTACCAGCACAGGGAGTGATGAGCGGATAATTTATACGCTTTTTGGCATTGTTTTTAGTATGTTTTTAGTAGGATCTAGTTACTTTTAGGGATGTTTTCATTAGTTTTTGTGTTAAATTCACATTTCTGGACTTTACTATGAGTTTGTGTATTTTTCTGTGATTTCAGGTATTTTCTGGCTGAAATTGAGGGACTTGAGCAGAAATCAGATTCAGAGGTTGAAGAAGGACTGCTGATGCTGTTGGATTCTGACCTCCCTGCACTCAAAGTGGATTTTCTGGAGCTACAGAACTCGAAATGGCGCGCTTCCAATTTCGTCGGAAAGTAGACATCCAGGGCTTTCCAGCAATATATAATAGTCCATACTTTGGCCAAGAATAGAGGACGTAAACTGGCGTTCAATGCCAGCCTTCTGCCGAAATCTGGCGCCCAGCGACAGAAAAGGAGCCAAAACCAGAGTTGAACGCCCAAACTGGCACAGAAACTGGCGTTCAACTCCACAAATGGCCTCTGCACGTGCAACACTTAAGCTCAGCCCAAACACACACCAAGTGGGCCCCGGAAGTGGATTTATACATCAAATACTTACTCATGTAAACCCTAGTAGCTAGTTTATTATAAATAGGACCTCTTACTATTGTATTAGGCATCCTGGATTGTATTTTGATCCGGTGATCACGTTTAGGGGGCTGGCCATCTCGGCCATGCCTGGACCTCCACTTATGTATTTTTAACGGTAGAGTTTCTACACTCCATAGATTAAGGTGTGGAGCTCTGCTGTTCCTCAAAGATTAATGCAAAGTACTACTGTTTTCTATTCAATTCATCTTATTTCGCTTCTAAGATATCCATTCGCACCCAAGAACGTGATGAAGGTGATGATTATGTGTGACGCTCATCATCCTTCCCCCTTATGAACGCGTGCCTGACAAACACTTCTGTTCTACATGAATTAAGCTAGAATGAGTATCTCTTAGATCTCCTAACCAGAATCTTCGTGGCGTAAGCTAGAATGATGGCGGCATTCAAGAGAATCCGGAAGGTCTAAACCTTGTCTGTGGTATTCTGAGTAGGATTCAATGATTGAATGACTGTGACGAGCTTCAAACTCGCGATTGTTGGGCGTTAGTGACAGACGCAAAAGGAGGGTGAATCCTATTCCATCATGATCGAGAACCGACAGATGAATAGCCGTGCCGTGACAGGGTGCGTGAGCATATTATTCACTGAGAGGAGGGGATGTAGCCACTGACAACGGTGATGCCCTTGCATACAGCCAGCCATGGAAAGGAGTAAGACTGATTGGATGAAGATAACAGGAAAGCAGAGGTTCAGAGGAACGAAAAGCATCTCCACTCGCTTATCTGAAATTCCTACCAATGATTTACATAAGTACCTCTATCCCTATTTTATTAATTAATATTCGAAAACTCCATGATTATTTTATATCCGCCTGACTGAGATTTACAAGGTGACCATAGCTTGCTTCATACCAACAATCTCCGTGGGATTCGACCCTTACTCACGTAAGGTATTACTTGGACGACCCAGTGCACTTGCTGGTTAGTTGTATCGATGTTGTGACAGACTATAAAACTAGATCAGAGTATCTGGCCAAGAAGCCATTACCAAAGATCACAATTTCGTGCATCAAGTTTTTGGCGCCGTTGCCGGGGATTGTTTGAGTTTTCGGCAAGCTTTTGGTCCGGTAACATCAGTGCCAGATTCCCTTTTGATCCGGCAACAGCACCAAGTTTTTGGCGCCGTTGCCGGGGATTGTTCGAGTTTGGACAACTGACGGTTCATCTTGTTGCTCAGATTAGGTAATTTTCTTTTTATTTTATTTTCAAAAACTTTTCAAAAATATTTTCAAAAATCTCCCATCTGTTTTCGAAAAAAAAAATAATAAATAAAAATGTTTTCAAAAATTTATTCAAAATTTTTAAGAATGAATTCTAGTGTTTCATGAAGCATGTTGAAGCCTGGCTGGCTGTAAAGTCATGTCTAAATTTATTTGGACTGAGGCTTGCAATTTGTTATCAAAGAGCAATATACTCTCGTGTTAAAGACTAAAGCTTGGCTGGCCATTGGCCATGTCTAGTGCTTTGGACTGGAGCTTTCATTGAAAGCTTGGCTGGCTAGTGAGCCATGTCTAATTCCTGGACTGAAGCTTTAGACTAACATGGCAAGATTCCTGGAATTTATATTAAAAATTTTTGGAATCCTTGTTTTTTCTTTTAATATGCGAAAAATATAAAATAAAAATCCAAAAAAATTAGAAAATCATAAAAATCAAAAATATTTTGTGTTTCTTGTTTGAGTCTTGAGTCATATCATAAGTTTGGTGTCACTTGCATATGCATCTTGCATTTTTTCGAAAATATCATGCATTCATAGTGTTCTTCATGATCTTCAAGTTGTTCTTGGTAAGTCTTCTTGTTTGATCTTGATGAATTTTTGTTTTGTGTCTTTTCATGTTTATCATATGCATTCTTGAATTCTTAGTGCGTAAGCATTAAAGAATTCTAAGTTTGGTGTCTTGCATGTTTTCTTTGCATTAAAAATTTTTCAAAATTGTATCTTGATGTTCATCATGACATTCAAAGTGTTCTTGGTGTTCATCTTGACATTCATAGCATTCTTGCATGCATTCATTGTTTTGATCTAAAAATTTCATGCATTGCATATTTTTCATGTTTTTCATAAAAAATTTCAAAAAAAAAAAATATCTTTCCCTTTTTCTCTCATCAAATTCGAAATTTGAGTTGACTTTTTCAAAAAATTTTAAAAATCAAGTAGTTTCTTATGAGTCAAATCAAATTTTCAATTTGAAAATCTTATCTTTTTCAAAATCTTTTTCAAAAATCAAATCTTTTTCAAAATTATTAGTTATTTTCGAAAATTTCAAAAATATTTTTCAAAAATCTTTTTCTTATTTTTATACCAAATTTTCGAAAATAACATGATCAATTAATGTTTTGATTCAAAAATTTGAAGTTTGTTACTTACTTGTTAAGAAAGATTCAAACTTTAAGTTCTAGAATCATATCTTGTGATTTCTTATGAATCAAGTCATTAATTGAGATTTTAAAAATCAAATCTTTTTCAAAAACTAATTTCTATCATATCTTTTCAAAAATATCTTCTCATCTTATCATTTTCAAAAATATCTTTTCAAAATATCTTTCCTAACTTCCTAACTTCTTATCTTTTCAAAATTTGTTTCAACCAACTAACTAACTTTTTGTTTGTTTCTTAACTTTTTCAAAACTACCTAACTAACTCTCTCTCTCTAATTTTCAAAAATATCTCCCCTCTTTTTCAAAATTTCTTTTTAATTTATTAATTATTTTAATTTTTAAATCTTAATTTTCAAAAATTACTAACACATTTTCAAAAACCATTTTCAAAAATCACTAACTCTTTTTCAAAATAATTTTCGAAAATTATCCCTCTCCCATCCTATTCTATTTATTCATTCATATCCTAACATCTCATATCACATCTCTTCCATCGGTACAGTTGTGTTTCTTCCTTTACATCACATCCTTTGTCTCCCCCTCTTTTCTTCCATTCACAAAGGGATCCCTATACTGTGATATAAAGGTTCTCTATTATTATTATTATTATTTTTCTGTGCCTTCTTCTTTGTCATATGAGCAGGAGCAAGGACAAGAACATTCTTGTGGAAGCAGATCCAGAACCTGAAAGGACTCTGAAGAGAAAATTAAGAGAAGCTAAAATACAACAATCCAGAGATAACCTTTCAGAAATTTTCGAACAGGCAGAGGAGATGGCAGCCGAAAATAATGATAATGTAAGGAAGATGCTTGGTGACTTTACTGCACCTAATTCCAATTTACATGGAAGAAGCATCTCCATTCCTGCCATTGGAGCAAACAACTTTGAGCTGAAACCTCAGTTAGTTTCTCTGATGCAGCAGAACTGCAAGTTTCATGGACTTCCATCTGAAGATCCTTTTCAGTTCTTAACTGAATTCTTGCAGATATGTGATACTGTTAAGACTAATGGAATAGATCCTGAAGTCTACAGGCTCATGCTTTTCCCCTTTGCTGTAAGAGACAGAGCTAGAATCTGGTTGGACTCTCAACCCAAAGATAGCCTGAACTCTTGGGATAAGCTGGTCACGGCTTTCTTAGCCAAGTACTTTCCTCCTCAAAAGCTGAGCAAGCTTAGAGATGATGTTCAAACCTTCAGACAGAAAGAAGGTGAATCCCTCTATGAAGCTTGGGAAAGATACAAACAGTTGACCAAAAAGTGTCCTTCTGACATGCTTTCAGAATGGACCATCCTGGATATATTCTATGATGGTTTATCTGAGCTATCAAAGATGTCACTGGACACTTCTGCAGGTGGATCCATTCACCTAAAGAAAACGCCTGCAGAAGCTCAAGAACTCATTGACATGGTTGCTAATAACCAGTTCATGTACACTTCTGAAAGGAATCCTGTGAGTAATGGGACGCCTATGAAGAAGGGAGTTCTTGAGGTTGATACTCTGAATGCCATATTGGCTCAGAACAAAATATTGACTCAGCAAGTCAATATGATTTCTCAGAGTCTGCATGGAATGCAAGCTGCATCCAACAGTACTCAAGAGGCATCTTCTGAGGAAGAAGCCTATGATCCTGAGAACCCTGCAATAGCAGAGGTGAACTACTTAGGTGAACCTTATGGAAACACCTATAACTCAACATGGAGAAATCATCCAAATTTCTCATGGAAGGATCAAAAGCCCCAACAAGGCTTTAATAATGGTGGAAGAAACAGGTTTAGCAATAGCAAACCTTTTCCATCATCAACTCAGCAACAGACAGAGAACTCTGAACAAAATGCTTCTAATTTAGCAAATCTAGTCTCTGATCTATCTAAGGCCACTGTAAGTTTCATGAATGAAACAAGATCTTCCATTAGAAATCTGGAAGCACAAGTGGGCCAGCTGAGTAAAAGGATCACTAAAATCCCTCCTAGTACTCTCCCAAGCAATACAGAAGAGAATCCAAAAGGAGAGTGCAAGGCCATTGACATAAGCGCCATGGCCGAACCTGTGAGGAGAGGAGAGGACGTGAATCCCAAGGAGGAAGACCTCCAGGGACGTCCAGTGATCAATAAGGAGCTTCCCTCTGGGGAACCAAGGGACTCTGAGGCTCATCTAGAGACCATAGAGATTCCATTGAACCTCCTTATACCCTTCATGAGCTCTGATGAGTATTCCTCTTCTGAAGAGAATGAGGATGTTACTGAAGAGCAAACTGCCAAGTTTCTTGGTGCAATCATGAAGCTGAATGCCAAATTATTTGGCATTGATACTTGGGAAGTTGAACCTCCCTTGTTCATCAATGAACTAAGTGATCTGGATCAACTGACATTGCCTCAGAAGAGACAGGATCCTGGAAAGTTCATAATACCCTGTACCATAGGCACCATGATCTTCAAGGCTCTGTGTGACCTTGGTTCAGGGATAAACCTCATGCCCCTCTCTGTAATAGAGAAACTGGGAATCTATGGGGTGCAAGCTGCTAAAATCTCACTGGAGATGGCAGACAGCTCAAGAAAACAGGCTTATGGACAAGTAGAGGACGTGTTAGTAAAGGTTGAAGGCCTTTACATCCCTGCTGATTTCATAGTCCTGGATACTGGAAAGGAAGAGGATGAATCAATCATCCTAGGAAGACCTTTCTTGGCCACAGCAAGAGCTGTGATTGATGTTGACAGAGGTGAAATATTCCTTCAATAGAATGAGAACTCCCTTGTGTTTAAAACTCAAGGATCTCCCTCTGCAACCATGGAGAGGAAGCAGAAAAAGTCAAACTCTAAGTTTGGTGTTGGGAAGCCACAACCAAACTCTAAGTTTGGTGTTGAACTCCTATATCCAAACTCTAAGTTTGGTGTTGGAGAGTCTCAACAAAGCTCTGCACATCTGTGAGGCTCCATGAGAGCCCACTGTCAAGCTATTGACATTAAAGAAGCGCTTGTTAGGAGGCAACCCAATGTCTATTTATCTAACTATATTTTTCTTAGTTATGTGTCTTTATAGGTTCATGATCATGAGGAGCCACAAAATAAATATAAAAATTGAAAACGGAATCAAAAACAGCAGAAGAAAAATCACACCCTGGAGGAGCATCTGTCTGGCGTTCAGCGCCAGAACAGAGCATGGTTCTGGCGCTGAACGCCCAAAATGGGCAGCTTCTGGGTGCTGAACGCCATAACAGGCATGGTTCTGGCGTTCAACGCCAGAAATGGCACACAAATGGGCATTGAACGCCCAAAATGGCCACCAACCTGGCGCTGAACGCCCAGAGTTGGGTACAAAGGCATTTTTACATGCCTAGTGGGTGCAGGGATGTAAATCCTTGAACACCTCAGGATCTGTGGACCCCACAGGATCCACTCAGGATCTGTGGACCCCACAGGATCCCCACCTTCCTCCACTCACTTCTTCTCACCACTCTCTTTCACATAACCCCATAAACACTCTTCCCTAAAAACCCTTCACCAATCACATCCATCCACTCTTCCCCATAAACCTACCTCATAAACTCCACCTACCTTCAAAATTCAAAACCAATTCCCCACCCAAACTCACCCATATGGCCGAAACCTAACCCCCCCTCCATTCCCTATATAAAGACCTCCATTCTTCACCAAATTCACACAACACAACCCCTCTATACCCTTCTTGGCCGAAACCACATCTCCCTCTCCCTCTCCATATTTCTTCTTCTTCTTCTTCTATTCTTTTGTTTATTGCTCGAGGGCGAGCAATATTCTAAGTTTGGTGTGGAAAAAGCATAGCTTTTTTGTTTTTCCATTACCATTGATGGCATCTAAGACCGGAGAATCCTCTAGAAGAGGGAAAGGGAAGATAAAAGCTTCCACATCCGAGTCATGGGAGATGGAAAGGTTCATCTCCAAAGTCCATCAAGACCACTTCTATGATGTTGTGGCCAAGAAGAAGGTGATCCCTGAGGTCCCTTTTAAACTCAAAAGAAATGAGTATCCGGAGATCCGACATGAAATTCAAAGAAGAGGTTGGGAAGTTCTAACAAATCCCATCCAACAAGTCGGCATCCTAATGGTTCAAGAGTTCTATGCCAATGCATGGATCACCAAGAACCATGATCAAAGTAAGAACCCGGATCCAAAGAACTATGTTACAATGGTTCGGGGGAAATACTTAGATTTTAGTCCGGAAAATGTGAGGTTGGCATTCAACTTGCCATACATGGAAGAGAACACACGCCCCTACACAAGGAGAGTCAACTTTGATCAAAGGTTGGACCAAGTCCTTATGGACATATGTGTAGAAGGAGCTCAATGGAAGATTGACTCCAAAGGCAAGCCGGTTCAACTAAGAAGATTGGACCTCAAGCCTATAGCTAGAGGATGGTTGGAGTTTATTCAATGCTCAATCATTCCCACTAGCAACCGGTCTGAAGTTACTATAGACCGGGCCATCATGATCCATAGCATCATGATTGGAGAAGAGGTGGAAGTTCATGAGATTATACCTCAAGAACTCTACAAGGTGGCTGACAAGTCCTCCACTATGGCAAGGTTAGCCTTTCCTCACCTCATTTGCCACCTATGCAATTCGGCTGGGATTGACATAGAGGGAGATATCCTCATCAAAGAGGACAAGCCCATCACTAAGAAAAAGATGGAGCAAGCAAGAGAGCCCAGTCATGGAGCTCAAGAGGCGCAAGAAGCTCACTTCCATGAGATCCCTGAGATGCCTCAAATGCACTTTCCTCCACAAAACTATTGGGAGCAAATCAACACCTCCCTAGGAGAATTGAGTTCCAATATGGGACAACTAAGGGTGGAACATCAAGAGCACTCCATCATGCTCCATGAAATAAGAGAAGATCAAAAAGCAATGAGGGAGGAGCAACAAAGACAAGGAAGAGACATAGAAGAGCTCAAGGACATCATTGGTTCCTCAAGAAGGAAACGCCACCATCACTAAGGTGGATTCATTCCTTGTTCTTCTTTCTTCTGTTTTTCGTTTTCTATGTTATGTGCTTATCTATGTGTATGTCTTCATTACATGATCTTTAGTAGTAGTAACTATGTCTTAAAGTTATGAATGTCCTATGAATCCATCACCTCTCTTAAAAGAAAAATGTTTTAATTCAAAAGAACAAGAAGTACATGAGTTTTGAATTTATCCTTGAACTTAGCTTAATTATATTGATGTGGTGACAATGCTTCTTGTTTTCTGAATGCATGCTTGAACAGTGCATATGTCTTTTGAAGTTGTTGTTTAAGAATGTTAAATATGTTGGCTCTTGAAAGAATGATGACTAGGAGACATGTTATTTGATAATCTGAAAAATCATAAAAATGATTCTTGAAGCATTAAAAAGCAGCAAAGAACAAAGCTTGCAGAAAAAAAAAAAAAAAGAAAAAAAAAGGGGCGAAAAAAAAATAGAAAGAAAAAGAAAAAGTAAGCAGAAAAAGCAAATAACCCTTAAAACCAAAAGGCAAGGGCAAATAAAAAGGATCCCAAGGCTTTGAGCATCAGTGGATAGGAGGGCCTAAAGGAATAAAATCCTGGTCTAAGCGGCTAAACCAAGCTGTCCCTAACCATGTACTTGTGGCGTGTAGGTATCAAGTGAAAACTTGAGACTGAGCGGTTAAAGTCAAGGTCCAAAGCAAAAACAAAGAGTGTGCTTAAGAACCCTGGACACCTCTAATTGGGGACTTTAGCAAAGCTGAGTCACAATCTGAAAAGGTTCACCCAATTATGTGTCTGTGGCATTTATGTATCCGGTGGTAATACTGGAAAACAAAATGCTTAGGGCCACGGCCAAGACTCATAAAGAAGCTGTGTTCAAGAATCATCATACTGAACTAGGAGAGTCAATAACACTTTTCGAAATCTGAAGTTCCTATAGATGCCAATCATTCTGAACCTCAATGGATAAAGTGAGATGCCAAAACTATTCAAGAGGCAAAAAGCTATAAGTCCCGCTCATATGATTGGAGCTCTGTTTCATTGATAGTTTGGAATTTATAGTATATTCTCTTCTTTTTATCCTATTTGATTTTCAGTTGCTTGGGGACAAGCAACAATTTAAGTTTGGTGTTGTGATGAGCAGATAATTTGTACGCTTTTTGGCATTGTTTTTAGTATGTTTTTAGTAGGATCTAGTTACTTTTAGGGATGTTTTCATTAGTTTTTGTGTTAAATTCACATTTTTGGACTTTACTATGAGTTTGTGTGTTTTTTTGTGATTTCAGGTATTTTCTGGCTGAAATTGAGGGACTTGAGCAGAAATCAGATTCAGAGGTTGAAGAAGGACTGCTGATGCTGTTGGATTCTGACCTCCCTGCACTCAAAGTGGATTTTCTGGGGCTACAGAACTCGAAATGGCGCGCTTCCAATTTCGTTGGAAAGTAGACATCCAGGGCTTTCCAGCAATATATAATAGTCCATACTTTGGCCAAGAATAGATGACGTAAACTGGCGTTCAACGCCAGCCTTCTGCCCAAATCTGGCGCCCAGCGCCAGAAAAGGAGCCAAAACCAGAGTTGAACGCCCAAACTGGCACAGAAACTGGCGTTCAACTCCACAAATGGCCTCTGCACGTGCAACACTTAAGCTCAGCCCAAACACACACCAAGTGGGCCCCGGAAGTGGATTTATACATCAAATACTTACTCATGTAAACCCTAGTAGCTAGTTTATTATAAATAGGACCTCTTACTATTGTATTAGGCATCCTGGATTGTATTTTGATCCGGTGATCACGTTTAGGGGGCTGGCCATCTCGGCCATGCCTGGACCTCCACTTATGTATTTTTAACGGTAGAGTTTCTACACTCCATAGATTAAGGTGTGGAGCTCTGCTGTTCCTCAAAGATTAATGCAAAGTACTACTGTTTTCTATTCAATTCATCTTATTTCGCTTCTAAGATATCCATTCGCACCCAAGAACGTGATGAAGGTGATGATTATGTGTGACGCTCATCATCCTTCCCCCTTATGAACGCGTGCCTGACAAACACTTCTGTTCTACATGAATTAAGCTAGAATGAGTATCTCTTAGATCTCCTAACCAGAATCTTCGTGGCGTAAGCTAGAATGATGGCGGCATTCAAGAGAATCCGGAAGGTCTAAACCTTGTCTGTGGTATTCTGAGTAGGATTCAATGATTGAATGACTGTGACGAGCTTCAAACTCGCGATTGTTGGGCGTTAGTGACAGACGCAAAAGGAGGGTGAATCCTATTCCAGCATGATCGAGAACCGACAGATGAATAGCCGTGCCGTGACAGGGTGTGTGAGCATATTATTAACTGAGAGGAGGGGATGTAGCCACTGACAACGGTGATGCCCTTGCATACAGCCAGCCATGGAAAGGAGTAAGACTGATTGGATGAAGATAGCAGGAAAGCAGAGGTTCAGAGGAACGAAAAGCATCTCCACTCGCTTATCTGAAATTCCTACCAATGATTTACATAAGTACCTCTATCCCTATTTTATTAATTAATATTCGAAAACTCCATGATTATTTTATATCCGCCTGACTGAGATTTACAAGGTGACCATAGCTTGCTTCATACCAACAATCTCCGTGGGATTCGACCCTTACTCACGTAAGGTATTACTTGGACGACCCAATGCACTTGCTGGTTAGTTGTATCGAAGTTGTGACAGACTGTAAAACTAGATCAGAGTATCTGGCCAAGAAGCCATTACCAAAGATCACAATTTCGTGCATCAGGGAGCCATGACGGTCCCGATGGTGGAGATGCTGCTACCAGCCCCCCTTTGTTCCTGACAGATGGCACCGAGGACGGTACAAAGCTTTAAGTGTGGGGAGGTCGGTCAGTACGTGACTTCTGGAGGTTATTTCTTTTCCTTAAAACAACAATAAAATAGGATATTTAGTCAATTTTTCTTTTATTTAGGATAGGATAAACTGCATAGTAATAGGTCAATTGTATGCATGTTCTACTTGATTGAAAAATAATAAGTTTCTTTTTAAGACCCTATTTTTTGAAAAGTTTCACTAATTTAAATCAAAATATTTGTGTTAAAACTTGTTAGAAATTGTAATTGGAACATAGTTTAAAAAGCTAAGAACACACAAACTGTGAGACTTGAGCCTAATGACATGGTTACATTATTTAACCATAAATATTATTCTTGTGTATTTGCTTCTCTATGATTGTAATCTTTATTTTGTTCCATCCTATATGTCCAATGTTTAATGTGTTATATACATGCATATGATTGAGGCCATTAATTGTTTTAACTCACTTACCCCAAATAGCCTACCCTTTCATTTACCTTTGTTAGCCACTATGTGATACAAGTTAAGAGAAAAAAGTTGATACATGAGTATGGAATGTGAAAGTGGGAATTATGGGTAGCTAGGCATGAATTTAAAGCATAGAAGAGTATGTATGTTAGGTAAGAGCTTAGGTTAATCAAGGATTCAATTTATAGCTCACTTAGCCATATATATATACCCTCACCCTTACCTTAGTCCCATTACAACCTTAAAAAGACCTCATGATGTTTGCATTGGTACATTAAATATTGTTGATTGGTTAGGTGAAGAACAAGGTTTAGAAAGCATGATTAGAGAAGGATAGAGTGATTACCCTATACACTAGAGTGACTAGAGTGCACGTACACCATCAGTGAGGGTTTAGTGCTTAATTCTATGATCCCTACTTTTATGACCTGCGCGATCTTCAAAAATAACAGAATATGCTGGGGACGATTTCGGGCCGCGTTTTAACCCAGTTTTCAGCCTAGAAACACAGAATAAAGCCAGGAAACATGCAGAGACTCGACACGCATCCATACACATTGAAATACATTGATATTAGGATTACTTTTAGTTTTAGATCTGAATCTAGATTCGCTTTACATTGATAGTTTATGCTTTTGCTTTGGACTTTGGATGTTGAAGAGTCATCACCTCCGTTGAAGTCACTACTTTAGTTTGTTTCCTTATTCCTTTACTCTTTTCAGTTGATCATTGACCCTATTCAGATAATTATGTTGTATTTCGGATTTATTAATATATAGAGTTACCTTTACTTTTAATTAATTATTAATTCTCTATTTTATTTTAATTAATTTATTATGTCTTCTTATATTTTTCTGAGTATTAAATCAATGTCAATGGAGTAGACTTTCTACTTGACATGGGGGTTGATTAAGAGGAGACACTTGAGTTGGAATGCTCAAGTGCTTAGTTAAATTAGACGTTGGTGGCTAATTCTGTATCTACTAACGCTAGACCTTCCCAAGAGAGAGGACTAGGATTTGCGGATAAGAGTTAGCTCAATCACTTGACTTTCCTTTATTTAGTAAGGGTTAACTAAGTGAAAATAACAACCTCTTTACACTACACTTGAGAAGATTCCAACAAGGATAGAACTTCCAATTAATCATTCCCCCAGTCAAGGCCTTTTTATATTAATAATAATTCTTAGTTTTATTGCTTTCATTTATGATTATTGCTCACTACTCAAACTCAAACTCTTTTGAAAATTTCTGATTAATAAATTAGTACCCTTTTCTGCAACTCGTTGGGAGACGACCTGGGACTCATACTCCCAGTATTTTTATTCTAAATTTTTGTGACACCCTTTCTAAATTGGTGAAGCAGATTTTAGCTGGTTAAGGGCTATACTTGCAAATAATGGTAAGCTGTTGCTACTTTGTGAACTATCCCATGCTTCTTCAGTAATCCTGTTAGTCTTCTGTTACAAAAGTGAGTACCTTGATCGCTCACAATTGCTCGTAATGATCCAAAGTGGCAAATAATATGGTTTCTAACAAAGGAAACAACAGTGTTAGCATCATCAGTGCGGGTAGGAATTGCTTCCACCCATGTAGAAACATAATCTACAGCTAATAGTATATAAAAGTAACCATTAAAATTTGGAAATAGACTCGTGAAGTCAATGCCGCAAACATAAAAAATTTCACAGAAAAGCATAATCTGTTGAGGCATCTCATCCCTCTTAGATATATTACCAAACCTTTGGCAAGGGGAACAAGATTTACAAAATTCAGCAGCATCTTTAAAAAGAGTAGGCCACCAGAATCCACAATCTATAATTTTTCTAGCTGTTCTTTGAGGGCCAAAATGTCCTCCACTCTCAGATGAGTGGCAGGCCTCTAAAATGGACTGGAATTCTGATTTAGACACACACCGTCTAATTACCTGGTTAGCACCACATCTCCATAAATATGGGTCATCCCATATATAATATTTGGACTCGCTTTTCAGCTTGTCTCTTTGATGCTTAGTGAAATTTGGAGGAAAAGTGTGGCTAACTAGAAAATTAGCTACAGGTGCATACCAAGGGACTACTTCAGATATTGCGTGTAAGCTATCGAATGGGAAAGTATCATTTATAGGAGTGGAGTCATCCTTAATGTGCTCAAGGCGACTCAACTGGTCTGCCACTAAATTCTTGTTACCACTCCTATCCGTAATTTCTAAATTAAATTCTTGTAACAGCAGTATCTAACATATTAGCCTTGGTTTAGACTCCTTTTTAGCTAATAAATATTTTAGAGCTGCATGGTCTGAGTACACTACTACCTTAGTACCAAGTAAATAGGCTCAGAATTTATCCAGAGCAAAAACAATAGCAAGAAGCTCTTTTTCAGTAGTAATGTAATTAGATTGAGCAGCATCAAAAGTCTTAGACGCATAAGCAATTACAAATGGATCTTTACCTTCGCGCTGAGCCAGCGCCGCTCCCACTACATGGTTGGAAGCATCACACATAATTTCAAATGGCTGGCTCCAGTCTGGTCCTCTTACAATTGGAACTTGAGTCAGGGGGATCTTCAGCTTATCAAACGCTTGCATGCAATCTTCACTGAACTCGAACTATATATCTTTCTGCAGCAATCTGTATAAAGGCAATGCTACCTTACTGAAGTCCTTAATGAATCTCCTGTAAAATCCTGCATGGCCAAGGAACGAATGGACTTTCCTCACGGAGGAGGGGTAAGGTAAACTAGAAATGACATCTACCTTTGCTGGATCTACAGAAATGCCAGTATTAGACACAACATGTCCTAGTAAAATTCCTTATTTTATCATAAAGTGACATTTCTCAAAATTCAACACAAGGTTTGTACTAAGACACCTGTCCAAGCAAAGGCTAAATGAATCACCATATACGCTAAAATCATCCATAAAAACTTCCATACAGTCTTCAATAAGATCTGAAAAGATACTCATCATGCATCTTTGGAAAGTAGCAGGTGCATTACACAAGCCAAAAGGCATTCTTTTATAAGCATACATTCTAAAGGGACATGTAATGGGATTTACCTGACAGGCGATCAAGCATTTGATCAATGAATGACAAGGGGTAATGATCCTTGTGAGTGGCTTGGTTGAGACGCCTATAGTCAATGCAAACTCTCCATGAATTCTGCACTCTAGTTGTTAGCAGCTTTCTGTGCTCATTCTTTATTGTTGTGACTCCAGACTTCTTGGGCACCACTTGTACTGGACTGACTCATTCACTGTCTGAGATGGGGTAAATGATATCTGCTTCAAGTAGTCTGGTTACTTCTTTCTTGACAACTTCTAAGATGGTGGGATTCAATCTTCTTTGAGGCTGACGGACAGACTTTGCTCCCTCTTCTAAGAATATTCTGTGCTCACAAACTTGGAGACTGATGCCTACTATATCCGCCAAGCTCCATCCAATTGCTTTCTTATGTTTTCTCAGCACATTAAGCAGTTGCTCTTCTTGTTGAGAGGTGAGTTCCCTTGCAATGATAATTGGGAATTTCTGATTATCCTCAAGGTAAGGATACTTGAGGTGTGGAGGAAGGGGCTTCAATTTTGATTTAGGCTCTTGGCTAGGCTCTGGATCATTCGGGACTAGTGATAATGGCAAAGTGTCTTCATTGTGTTCAGAGGGTGTCCCCACACTTGGACCTTGCTCCATGTGCTTCTCTTCTATTTTTTCTTGGTGAACTTCAGCTACAGTTTCATCAATTATGTTGCACTGGAAGATAGAATGATCTTCCAGAGGGTGCTTCATAGCTTCATTTAAACTGAAACTCACTATTCTTCCATCTATCTCAAAGGAGTAAGTTCCTGAGAATGCATCCAGCTTGAACTTTGAAGTCTTTAGGAATGGTCTTCCAAGCAGGATTGATGATGGTCTTCCTGAGTCATTAGGGGGCATTTCTAGGATATAGAAGTCAATAGGAATTGTGAGCCCCTTAATGCTCACTATTACATCTTCAGCAATTCCAACTACTATAATAATGCTTTTATCTACTAACACAAAATGAGCTGCCGACCTTTTTAAGGGAGGGAGCCTCAAAGTATCATATATAGATAATGGCATTATACTAACACACGCTCCTAAATCACACATGCAGTTAAAAAATATTACACCTCCTATGGTACAGTTAACCATACATGGACCTGGATCACTACATTTCTCAGGTATACCTCCCATTAAAGCAGATATAGAACTACCTAAAGGAATAGTTTCTAATTCATTAATTTTATCTTTATGTATGCATAAATCTTTTAGAAACTTTGCGTATTTAGGTACCTGCTGAATGACATCAAAAAGGGGAACAGTTACCTCAACCTTTTTGAATATTTCTACCGTTTTGGGATCAAGTTCAATCTGCTTCCTGGATTTCTTTGCAAGGTGTGGAAATGGGATAGGAATGGCATCCTGTACAGCTTCAACTTCCTTTGGTTCTCCGTTCCTTGGTTGAACTGCTTCTTCTTCAACTATGTCTTGTATGTTCTCTTCATCTTCAGCATCTTCCACTTCCACTACATTCTCAATTGGGGCATGTTCTGGTGGGCTTGGCTCCTCATGGTTCCTCTTTTGCAGTGTGGTTCTGGACCTCAAAGTGATGGCGTTGATGCCACCCTTGGGGTTAGGTAAGGGTTGAGAAGGAATTCCACTGGAGCTTAAAGGTTGGTTAATGGGATTAGGTAATGAATCTATCCTGGAGGCGAGAGCTTGTAAAGTGGCATTCAGACCATTTAAAGTAGAGTTTAGCTGTGTCTGGATATCTTGTTGTCCTTGTGCAAGAGAACGAAGCATCTCATTATTTGATGAGGAATTAGGATAGGTGATCTGGGGAACTTATTGTTGGTTGTGATGGGGTCCTTGGGACTGTCTTAGGTGAGGTGCTCTGTAAGGCTGGTTCTAATTCTGCTGTCTGTTGTTATTATTCCACCTCTGGTTTCCATTGTTATCTCTGCCTCGTCTGTTATAGCTGTCACTCCAACCTTGGTTGGAGTTGTCTTGCCATCCTTGGTTATAGTTTCCACTTTGGTTGTAGTTGCCACCTTGTTGATTGTATCCTTGATTTGGGCGGTCATAGAAGTTATGAGTGGCTGCCACAGTGTTGTCTTCCTATTGGAGCTACGGACATTCATCAGTATAATAACTATAATCAGCACAGATCCCACAAACTCTTTGTGGAACCAACTGTTGGCTTTGTTATGGTGGGGGAGGCTGGGCTTTATATGCTTGCTGTTGATTTAACTGCATCTGTTTCAGTAGGTTGGTCATTTCACATATACTCTGTGTAAGAGCAGTAGTCTCACTGCAAGAAGAAACTTCGGCAACAGCCATGGGATGGTTGTTCCTATGCTTGTGGTTCCGAGCAGACTCAGCCAGGTCGGCGATCAGTTACCATGCTTCATCTGTAGTCTTGTACTTTTCAGGGAACCATTACTCGCACCATCCAATGTGGTTTATCCTGAGGCTTCATGCCTTATGTGAAGTAGCTGATCAACACCAGCTTGTCGATCATGTGGTGGGGGCATGCGTCCAGGAGATTATTGAAGTGCTCCCAATATTCGTAGAGAGTCTCGGATTCGCCTTGAATAATCATTGAAATCTCTTTCCTCAATCTATCAGTAACTTCAGCTGGAAAGTATTTTTCCAAGAATTCTCTTCTAAGCGTATCCTAGTTAGTAACAGTCGCTTCAGGTTGAGTGTAGTTCCATTCCCTCGCCTTTCCCTCAAGAGAAAACGGGAAGACAGTTAACAGAATTGAGGTTTCATCTGCACCATGACGCCTAACAGTAGAACAGGCTGTCTGGAAATCCCTAAGGTGCTTGATAGGTTCCTGAGCAGGTAAGCTATGAAACTTGGGCATCAAGTTGATTAGTGCAGTCTTCAGTTTAAAATCTGCAGTCAGATTTGGATGACGCACTTGATACGGTTGCAGGGTGAAGTCTGGGGCTCCTGCCTCCTGGAGAGTAATCCTCTTAGGTGCTGCCATCTTACCTGCACATGAATCAACTGAATCAGTAGTAAAGGAGCTTGTCTCGCTCTCAGATGGCGGTTCAGATTCACCCTCAGATGAGACTGGTGAATCGATAACAATCACTTCACCACCCTCAGAGGCTAACCGACGTTGAGCTCGCCTAATACGTAAAAGAGTTCTTTCAATTTCAGGATCAAAAGCGGCTAAGCTCGGATCAGGCAGTGAACGTGTCATTCAATGAGAAAGACATATAGCTCATGGTAACAAAATAAAAAAATAAAATATGCAAATAAATAAAAATATGTACACTAATTAATAATCTAGCACACTATTGCAACTCCCTGGCAACGGCGCCAAAAACTGGTGCGTGGCAGAAGTTAGACCAATTAAGAGAATTTTAATAAGAGAACAGCGTTGCAAGTATAGCCCTTAACCAGCTAAAATCCGCCTCACCAATTTAAAAAGGGTGTCACAAAAATTTAAAATAAAAATACTGGGAGTATGAGTCCCAGGTCGTCTCCCAACAAGTTGCAGAAAAGGGTGCTAATTTATTAATCAGAAATTTTTGAAAGAGTTTGAGTTTGAGTAGTGAGCAATAATCATAAATGAAAGCAATAAAACTAAGAATTATTATTAATATAAAAAGGCCTTGACTGGGGGAATGATTAATTGGAAGTTCTATCCTTGTTGGAATCTTCTCAAGTGTTGTGTAAAGAGGTTGTTGTTTTCACTTAGTTAACCCTTACTAAATAAAGAAAAGTCAAGTGACTGAGCTAACTCTTATCTGCAAATCCTAGTCCTCTCCCTTGGGAAGGTCTAGTGTTAGTAGATACATAATTAGCTGCGGAGCCACCCGTCCACTTGGACATCTCTGCATGCACCGAGGACGATGCAATCTTTAAGTGTGGGGAGGTCGATACCGACTTCCGTGGGTTAGTTACCTTATTCTCAACACCAATGTTTTATTTTCTTTGTTTGTTCATTGTTGTATTTGCATGTTTGATTGCATATTTGTTTAATTTTGTGCATATTTTACCACTTGGTTAAAGTAATATTTTCTTTTTCAAAAAACTTTTTATAGCATTTTACTAATTTAAATTAAAACATTTTATTAAACTTGTTTGAAGAAATATTATACTGGAACATGATTTAGAGCTTGAACACACAAAACCAGTGAGATTTTGAGCCTACTTGATTGGTTGCATTTTATCAACCAATATTTTATTTTCGGTGTGTATTTTTCTCTCTAAAATTGTGATCTTTGTCTTGCTTGATTCTATATTTCTATGGTTTGATGTATGCATGCACTTATATGATTGAGTCCTTCGTTTCACTGAGCTTACATACCCATATGGCCTTACCCTTTCATTATCCTTTGCAAACCAATGTTGAGCCTATTATACCCCATTGTTATTTACTTTAGCACATCATTAACTCTAAGCGAAAAATAATAATGTCCTTAATTTGAATCCTTGGTTAGCTTAGACTAGTGAGAGTGTTCATGATTTAAGTGTGGGAAAAAGTGGGTTTGGAAACATTTGGTTTAAGAATTGGGCGTTATATATCTTTATGAAAATGTGAAAGAAATGTTTGGGACATGTTCATGCATCCAATAATTTAATCATATGCATTGAGAAAAACAAAAGAAAAAAAATATATATATAATTAAAAAAAGAGATAAAAAAAGAAAAGAAAAAGAGCAAATAATAAAAAGGGGACAAAATGCCCCAAAGTAAATGGTGAAAGCAATGCATATGTACTGTACTCGAAATTAGGATGCATGAATATGTGGAAAACATAGTTAATGAATAGTTAGATGTGGTATTATGATTACATGGATTATCTAAGTTAGGTGGAAAGTTTAAGTTAATTAAGGATTCAGATTTTAGTCCACTTGGCCAAATACAATCCTACCTTGACCCTAACCCCATTACAACCCTTAAAAGACCTCTTGATATGTGTATTTGTGCATCAAATTTTTGTTGATTGTTAGAAGAAGAGCAAGCCTTAGAAAGCAAGATTAGTAGAGAATTGAGAGATCAAACCTTAAACACCTGAGCGATTAGAGTGCATACACTTCCAGTGAGGGTTTAATGCTCGATTCCTTGTTCCCGGCAGTCATGAGCTATTTTCTTCTGCAAGTCCACTTGTACTTTATTTTGTGATTTTAATTAGTGAAATCCAGTTCATATTTGTTCTTGAAGGATTTGTTTACTTTTAACCAAGTAGGTAGAAACATTTTGCATGTAGTTGCATTCACATAAATAGGTTGCATTTCATACATTCTACCATTCCTCTTCACTCTCTTATAGCTTCTCTTGAGCTTAGCATGAGAACATGCTAATATTTAAGTGTGGGGAGGTTGATAAACCACTATTTCATGGTTTATCTTGTGCTAATTTGAGTGGTTTTTATCAACTCTTTACTCACTTATTCATATGATTTGCATGGTTTTATATTTTCCTTCCTAATTCTGTTCTATAATTGAAAACTTGCTTCCCAAATTACCAAAAATTAATTTTCCTTTACCATTCGATGCCTTGATATGTGTGTTAAGTGTTTTCAGAGATTACAGGGCAGGAATGGCTTAGAGGATGGAAAGGAAGCATACAAAAGTGGAAGGAATACAAAAAAAATTTGAGAAATTGCTAAGCTGTCCAGCCTGATCTCTTCGCACTCAAACGGTCATAACTTGAGCTTCAGAGGTCCAAATGAGGCGGTTCCAATTGAGTTGGAAAGCTAACGCCTGGGGCTTCAAAATGATATATAATTTGCCATAGTGGCCTGATGAGCGGATAATTTATACGCTTTTTGGCATTGTTTTTACATAGTTTTTAGTATGATTTTGTTAATTTTCATTATATTTTTATTAGTTTTTAAATAAAAATCACATTTCTGGACTTTACTATGAGTTTGCGTGTTTTTCTGTAATTTCAGGTATTTTCTGGCTGAAATTGAGGGAGCTGAGCAAAAATCTGATGCAGGCTGAAAAAGGACTACTGATGCTGTTGGATTCTGACCTCCTTGCACTCGGAATGGATTTTCTAGAGCTACAGGAATCCAATTGGTGCGCTCTCAATTGCGTTGGAAAGTAGACATCCAAGGCTTTTCAGCAGTATATAATAGTCCATACTTTCCTCAAGGATAGACGATGTAAACTGGCATTCAACACCAGTTCCATGTTGTAGTCTGGCGTCAAACGCTAGAAACAGGTTACAAATTGGAGTTGAACGCCAGAAACAGGTTACAACCTGGCGTTTAACTCCAGAAACAGCCCAGGCACGTGAGAAGCTTAAGTCTCAGCCCCAACACACACCAAGTGGGCCCCAGAAGTAGATTTCTGTACTATCTATCATAGTTTACTCATTTCCTGTAAACCTAGGTTACTAGTTTAGTATTTAAACAACTTTTAGAGATTTATTTTGTACCTCATGACATTTTAGATGTGAACTTTGTACTCTTTGACGGCATGAGTCTCTAAACTCCATTGTTGGGGGTAAGGAGCTCTGTTGTGTTTTGATGAATTAATGCAACTATTTCTGTTTTCTATTCAAACACGCTTGTTTCTATCTAAGATGTTCATTCGCACTTCAATATGATGGATGTGATGATCCGTGACAGTCATCACCATTCTCAACCTATGAACGCGTGCCTGACAACCACCTCCGTTCTACCTTCGATTGAATGAATATCTCTTGGATTCCTTAATCAGAATCTTCGTGGTATAAGCTAGAATACATTGGCAGCATTCTTGAGAATCCGGAAAGTTTAAACCTTATCTGTGGTATTCCGAGTAGGATTCAGGGATTGAATGACTGTGACGAGCTTCAAACTCGCGAGTGTTGGGCGTAGTAACAGACGCAAAAGGATCAATGGATCCTATTCTGACATGATCGAGAACCTGGACCTTTTTCACTGAGAGGACGGATGGTAGCCATTGACAACGGTGATCCACCAACACACAGCTTGCCATAGGAGGAACCTTGCATGCGTGAAGAAGAAGACAGGGAGAAAGCAGAGATTCAGAAAACAGAGTATCTCCAAAACTCCAATATATTCTCTATTACTGCAGAACAAGTATTTATTTCATGCCCTTGTATTCTTCGCAATTCAAACTGATAACTATAATTGATATCCTGACTAAGAGTTACAAGATAACCATAGATTGCTTCAAGCCAACAATCTCCGTGGGATTCGACCCTTACTCACATAAGGTATTACTTGGACGACCCAGTGCACTTGCTGGTTAGTGGTACGAGTTGTGAAAAGTGTGATTTACAATTCGTGCACCATGGCCATACAGCTAGGCGACGCGCAAGCGTGATTCACGCAGACGCATCGCAGTGACAAAAAACCAGCGCAGCAGATTTCGCAACCAGCGATTTCTGGGCTATTTTGACCCAGTTTTCGGCCTAGAAAACACATATTAGACGCTATAAAGTAGGAGAATCCATCCATTCATGGATACAACAGTTGATACAACATTCATAATTCACAATTTTAGGTTTTAGATGTAGATTTTAGAGAGAGAGGCTCTCTCCTCTCTCTTAGGATTTAGGATTAGGATGATGATTTAGGATTTCTATTATGATTAGGCTACTTCTCTTCATTCCAGGTTCAATATTCCTTTAATTTATGTTTCTCTTCTACTTTTATTTATTCTAATTCTTTTACTTGTATTTGACTTATGTTGCCAAATTGGCTTATGAACCTTCCAATGATAGATTTGAATTTATGTTTAAATGCAATTTGAGGTATTTCAGATTTATGATTGTTTTATTCTATTTATGATGCTTTCAATTTAATTTAGATTTATTTTCTCCTTTTGGCTTTTGTTAAGTAATTGGTAACACTTGAGTTGTCAAACTCAGCGGTCGATTGACAATTGGGAATTGCTGATTGATTTGGATCCCTCTAAAACTAGTCTTTCCATAGGAGTTAACTAGGAGTTGAGGAATCAAGTTGATTAGTCCACTTGACTTTTCTTTATTTAGTAAGGGTTAACTAAGTGGGAGCAACAACAATTCTCATCACACCTGATAAGGATAACTAGGATGGGATTTCCAGTTCTCATACCTTGTCAAGAGTCTTTATAATTATTAATTTATTTTTCTTGCCATTTAAATTACTTGTTATCTGTTTCAAAAACAAAAAAATATACCTTTTTCATAACCAATAATAAATCATACTTCCCTGCAATTTCTTGAGATACGACCCGAGGTTTAAATACTTCAGTTATAAATTTTATTGGGTTTTGTTACTTTTGACAACCAAAACTTTTGTACGAAAGGATTCTCTATTGGTTTAGAAACTATACCTACAACGTGATTATTCTTAAAAAATTCTTTCCTGGCAGAAAATCCGATCGTCAAAAAAATCGGTCGGTCAGTACCTGACTTCCAGAGGTAATTTCTTTTCCTTAAAACACTAATAAAATAGGATATTTAGTCAATTTTTCTTTTGTTTAGGATATGATAAATTGCATAGTAATAGGTCAATTTCATGCATGTTCTACTTGATTGGAAAAATAATAAGTTTCTTTTTAAGACCCTATTTTTTGAAAAGTTTCACTAATTTAAATCAAAACTTTTGTCTTAAAACTTGTTAGAAGTTGTAATTGGAAAATAGTTTAAAAAGCTAAGAACACACAAACTGTGAGACTTGAGCCTAATGGCATGGTTACATTATTTAACCATAAATATTATTCTTGTGTGTTTGATTCTCTATGATTGTAATCTTCATTTTGTTCCATCCTATATGTCGAATGTTTAATGTGTTATATGCGTGCATATGATTGAGGCTATTAATTGTTTTAACTCACTTACCCTAAATAGCCTACCCTTCCATTTACCCTTGTTAGCCACTTTGAGCCTTTTAAATCCCATTTGTTCTATATTTTACCACATTACTAGCCTTAAGCAGAAAAACAAGTAATATCCCAAATTGAATCTTTGGTTAGCTTAAGATAGAAAGTGTGTATCAATTAAGTATGGGAAACTGTGGGAACATTGGTTAATAAGGGAATGTGTCATGATAAAATGTTGGGAACTTGGGTACCTACTCATGTGAAACTAAGAAAAATGATAAATCCATGTGCATTGGCAATGTTACTTTAAAAAAAATAAAAATAAAAATAAAAAAATCTCAAATAAATAAGTAATTAGATAATTAAATAAGGGGACAAAATTACCCAAATGCCAAATTAAGTTCAATCAATGCATATGTGATACAAGTTAAGAGAAAAAGTTGATACATGAGTATGGAATGTGAAAGTGGGAATTATGGGTAGCTAGGCATGAATTTAAAGCATATAAGAGTATATATGTTAGGTAAGAGCTTAGGTTAATCAAGGATTCAATTTATAGCTCCCTTAGCCATATATATATACCCTTACCCTTACCTTAGCCCCATTACAACCTTAAAAAGACCTCATGATGTTTGCATTGGTACATTAAATATTGTTGATTGGTTAGGTGAAGAACAAGATTTAGAAAGCATGATTAGAGAAGGATAGAGTGATTACCCTATACACTAGAGTGACTAGAGTGCACATACACCATCAGTGAGGGTTCAATGATTAATTCTATGTTCCCTGCTTTCATGAGCTGTCTTCTTACAATTTTACTTGTCTTTTATTGTATAATTTGAATTAGTGAAATCTGATTTATGTTTGTCTTGAAGGAATTTATTTACTTTTAACCAAGTAGACAAGAATCATATAGTTGTATTCATATATATAGGTTGCATTTCATGAGTCTTACATTTCTCCACTCATTTATTTTAACTCCTTAAGCTAAGCATGCGGACATGCTAATGTTTAAGTGTGGGGTGGTTGATAAACCACTATTTTGTGATTTATATTATGTTTAATTGAGTGTTTTTTATCAAGCCATTACCTACTTATTCATATGAATTGCATGATTTTATAATTCCTTCCTAGTATTGTTTATGGTTGAAAACTTGCTTCCTAGAAACCTTTAATTAGTACATTTTAATTCTCCTTTATACCATTCGATGCCGTGATCTATGTGTTAAGTGTTTCAGGCTTCATAGGGCAGGAATGCCTTAAAGAATGGAGAGGAAGCTTGCAAAAATGGAAGGAACACAAGAAACTATGGAGATGACCAGCGAACACTGATGCGAACGCGCGAAATGAAGGAATCGCAGCGACGCGAACGCGTGTCTGACGCGTACGCGTGGAGTGGAGTCTGCACGAAAGACGCAAACACGTGGATGACGTGAACGCGTGACAAAGAAAATAGCTGAATGACGTGAACGCGTGGACGACGTACGCGTGACCTGTGCGATCTGCAGAAATAACAGAATACGCTGGGGACGATTTTGGGCCGCGTTTTAACCCAGTTTTTGGCCCAGAAATATAGAATAAAGCCAGGGAACATGCAGAGACTTGACACGTATCCATACACATTGAGATACATTGATATTAGGATTACTTTTAGTTTTAGATCTGAATCTAGGTTTGCTTTACATTGATAGTTTATGCTTTTGCTTTGGACTTTGGATGTTGAAGATTCATCACCTCCGTTGAAGTCAGTACTTTACTTTGTTTCCTTATTCCTTTACTCTTTTCAGTTGATCATTGACCCTATTCAGATAATTATGTTGCATTTTGGATTTATTAATATATCGAGTTACCTTTACTTTTAATTAATTATTAATTCTCTATTTTATTTTAATTAATTTATTATGTCTTCTTATATTTTTCTGAGTATTAAATCCATGTCAATGGAGTAGACTTTCTACTTGACATGGGGTTGATTAAGAGGAGACACTTGAGTTGGAATGCTCAAGTGCTTAGTTAAATTAGACGTTGTTGGCTAATTCTGTATCTACTAACGCTAGACCTTCCCAAGGGAGAGGACTAGGGTTTGCGGATAAGAGTTAGATCAATCACTTGACTTTCGTTTATTTAGTAAGGGTTAACTAAGTGAAAACACCAACCTCTTTACACTACACTTGAGAAGATTCCAACAAGGATAGAACTTCTAATTAATCATTCCCCCAGTCAAGGCCTTTTTATATTAATAATAATTCTTAATTTTATTGCTTTCATTTATGATTATTGCTCACTACTCAAACTCAAACTCTTTCAAAAATTTCTGATTAATAAATTAGCACCCCTTTTTGCAACTCGTTGGGAGACGACCTGGGACTCATACTCCCAGTCTTTTTATTCTAAGTTTTTGTGACACCCTTTTTAAATTGGTGAGGCAGATTTTAGCTTATTAAGGGATATACACCCTAAAACCTAAAATTATGTATATGAAAGTTGTATTTGTGAATGGATGGATTTCCCCACTTTATAGCCTCTAATCTGTGTGTTCTGGGCCAAAAACTGGGTCAGAAACAGCCCAGAAATTACTGGTTGTGAAATCTGCCATGCTGGTTTTTTGTCACTGCGACGCGTCCGCGTGAATCACGCGTGCGCATCACCTAAATGTATGGAAACTATGATAAATTATATATCATTTCGAAGCCCCGAATAGTAGCTTTCTAACTCAACTAGAACTGCCTCATTTGGACCTCTGTAGCTCAAGTTATGACCATTTGAGTGCGAAGAGGTCAGGCTGGACAGCTTAGCAATTTCTCCAACTTCTTGTATTCCTTCCACTTTTGCATGCTTCCTTTCCATCCTCTAAGCCATTCCTGCCCTGTAATCTCTGAAAACACTTAACACACATATCAAGACATCAAATGGTAAAGGAGAATTAATTTTTGGTAATTTGGGAAGTAAGTTTCTAATTATAGAACAGAATTAGGAAGAAAAATGTAAAACCATGCAAATCATATGAATAAGTGGGTAAAGAGTTGATAAAAACCACTCAAATTAGCACAAGATAAACCATGAAATAGTAGTTTATCAACCTCCCCACACTTAAACATTAGCATGTCCTCATGCTAAGCTGAAGAGAAGCTATAAGAGAGTGAAGAGGAATGGTAGAATGTATGAAATGTAACCTATCTATGTGAATGCAACTACATGCAAAATATTTCTACCTACTTGGTTAAAAGTAAACAAATCCTTTAAGAACAAATATGAACTGGATTTCACTAATTCAAATCACAAAATAAAGTACAAGTGGACTTGCAGTAGAAAATAGCTCATGAAAGCCGGGAACAAGGAATCGAGCATCGAACCCGCATTGAAAGTGTATGCACTCTAATCGCTCAGGTGTTTAAGGTTCGATCTCTCAATTCTCTACTAATCTTGCTTTCTAAGGCTTGCTCTTCTTCTAACAATCAACAAAAATTTGATGCACAAATACACATATCAAGAGGTCTTTTAAGGGTTTTAATGGGGTTAGGGTCAAGGTAGGATTGTATTTGGCCAAGTGGACTAAAATCTGAATCCTTAATTAACTTAAACTTTCCACCTAACTTAGACAATCTATGTAATCATAATACCACATCTAACTATTCATTAACTATGTTTTCCACATATTCATGCATCCTAATTTCGAGTACAGTACATATGCATTGCTTTCACCATTTACTTTGGGGTATTTTGTCCCCTTTTTATTATTTGCTCTTTTCTTTTCTTTTTTTCTCTTTTTTTAATTATATATATATATATGTTTTTTTCTTTTGTTTTTCTCAATGCATATGATTAAATTATTGAATGCATGAACATGTCCTAACCATTTCTTTCACATTTTCATAAAGATATATAACGCCCAATTCTTAAACCAAATGTTTCCAAACCCACTTTTCTCCACACTTAAATTATGAACACTCTCACTAGTCTAAGCTAACCAAGGATTCAAATTAAGGACATTATTATTTTTCGCTTAGAGTTAATGATGTGATAAAGTAAAGAAGAAAGGGGTATAATAGGCTCAAAATTGGTTTGCAAGGGATAATAAAAGGTAAGACCATATGGGTATGTAAGCTCAGTGAAACAAAGGCCTCAATCATATAAGTGCATGCATACATCAAACCATGGAAATATAGAATTAAGCAAGACAAAGATCATAATTTTAGAAAGAAAGACACACACCGAAAATAAAATATTGGTTGATAAAATGCAACCAATCAAGTAGGCTCAAAATCTCACTGGTTTTGTGTGTTCGAGCTCTAAACCATGTTCCAGTATAATATTTCTTCAAACAAGTTTAATAAAAAGTTTTAATTTAAATTAGTGAAATGCTATAAAAAGTTTCTTGAAAAAGAAAATATTACTTTAACCAAGTGGTAAAATATGCACAAAATTAAACAAATATGCAATCAAACATGCAAATGCAACAATGAACAAACAAAGAAAATAAAACATTGGTGTTGAGAAGAAGGTAACTAACCCACGGAAGTCGGTATCGACCTCCCCACACTTAAAGATTGCACCGTCCTCGGTGCATGCAGAGATGTACAAGTGGACGGGTGGCTCCGCAGCTAGTGCTCTTTTTGTTCCTTTCCTTGCCAGTTGTTTGGAAGTAGCTTTCTCTTTACCCTTTTCGGTGGCCATCCTGAAAAGGGAAAAGAGAATGTAATAAGTAAAGCTAAGGGTTCGAGCAAGGAAGAGGATGGTATAGGTGATAATCAATGCACGGTAAAGAAGGATGTCGTTAACACATGGTCATGACTACATGTGAAAAGTTCATCAATGGAAATATGACAAGTGCATGTGATGGCAATTAGATGCAAGATATTTATTTGTATGCCGGCAAAGGCATGAGTAGCATAGATCAAGCATTAAATGTCCAAGTTAGATTACCAACCCTTTCAAACTAACAACTTGTTTGTATTGACAATTATATTTAATTAATAAAATATAAAAGGAATTTTGTGAAAAATAACAGGCATTTGGAGTAATAGAATAATTTAAAATAATGTGAAATGCCATACGGGCTTTTTCACAAACACAAAGCATGCATGATAAAGATGTTATTGAAAGTGTTAAATTGAACATGCAAACAACCCTTTAAGAAGAAATATTAATTGTCAAACAATTCTATAATAATTCACAAGCAAAATATAAAAGAAAATAATTACCGAAATGAATTTCTAACACCAATTAAAGGAATAAAAAAAAGAAAAGAAAGAAAAAGAAAATATAGATAATGAAAGTAAAAAGAAAAAGAAAATATAAAAATAATAAAGAAAAAGTAAAGAGGGAAAGAAGAAAGAAAAGAACTTTGTTAATGAAAGTGAAAAATAAGGGATGAGAAAGTAAAAAGAGAGAAAGAATAAAGAGGGAAGAAGAGAGAAGAAAGAAATAAGAAAGGAAAAGAAAAGATTTAGATTTGGGAAGGAAAAGATAAGATATTTGGCTGATTTGGATAAGCTGTGCGTCGCATGTCACGCGGACGCGTGGGTTACGTGGTCACGTGGTGTGCGATGTTTTTCAAGTGACGCGGACGCATGGGTCACGCGGATGCGTGACTTGATTTGTGCTAGTGGCGCGAGAGCAGCCTCGCGTTCGTGCGACTCTCTGTTTCAAACTCATTTTGCCAAAATTTAGGGTAACGCATTCGCGTGAGTGACGCAATCACGTGAATGGCCATATTTTGAAAACGACACGGACGCGTGGAGTACGCGGTCGCGTGATAGGGCTGGTGCTTCCAGCATCATTCCAGCCCAGCTCCATCATAACTTGCTGCCATACACCTCTTTTACGTCAATTTTTAGGGGCACGCGGTCGGGTGGGGAGGCTATTTTTCAAAACGACGCGGCCGCGTTAGCGACGCAGTCGCGTGTGCATGTTTGTGCCTAAGACATGCCTCCAGCCACACTCTCATGTGGCTTTCTGTTCAATTTTCTTTTCTTCCTAATTCACCTATGACGCGGACGCGTCAGCGACGCTTACGCATCGCATGCGTTTTTTTTTTTATATATATATGCAGAATGCAAATGCAAATGCAGGCTATATGCATCTATATGCAGAGATTATAAGAAGAGTCATTAACAAAAACAAAAATAGAATAAAGTGAGATAAAACTAAGACTGAAACGGAATGATCATACCATGGTGGATTTTCTCCCACCTAGCACTTTTAGTTATAGTCCTTAAGTTGGACATTTGGTGAGCTCCTTGTCATGGTGGCTTGTGCTTGAACTCGTCTTGAAACTTCCACCAATGCTTGGACCTCCAATAAGCTTTATCAATACCAAGTGAATTCCTCAAGCTTTGATGGAGTTCTTCACAAGCTTTGAGCTTCCAAATTTGATCCTCATGTATGCCTGGATCCCAAATCTTGTTTCTATACCCGTCTTCAAGTGGAACATGATGATTCCATTCGGGTGGTAAGCAATCCGAATTCTCACTACGACATCCAAACATCCTACTAGACCCTATTAATTGAGAATTATGCCAACCCTTGCAATCAGGCCTTGAGCTTCCAACCATAACAAACCTAGGATGGTGTTGCCAACCACTACCCATCTCCCTTTTACTCTTAATGCCACAAAGAGCTATAAATTGACCATCTGTCTCAAGTAAACCATATTCAAGTGGGAAAGTAAAGGTCAAAGATAAAAATTTTACCCACTTGAATGTTGTATTGGATGGTAATGGCCTTGGAAGAGGTGTTTCTAATGATCTTGCAAGCTCCACTCCCTTGTGCTCTTCTTTGAATTCTTCCACCTCCTTATAAGCTTCTTCAATTTCAACCTCTTCCTCTTGGTAGCTTTCTTCCAATTCAATCTCCTCTTCATTGCTTTCCAAGGGCATGGGAGGTTGTGCTTCTTCTTCTTTAATTTCCATGTCAAGTCCAATGAGAGAGGATTCAATTGTAGATAAGGATTCATCAATGATTGAGTCCATCTCTTGATCAACCTCTTCAAAGTCTTCAACCAGGCTATGCCTTAGAGGTTGTACACCCTCCTCAATATCAATTTCAAATGCCTTTGAAGGAGGCTCTATAACTTGACTTTCCCATGGAGGTTCAGCATCTCCCAAGTCTTCATCCATTTCTTCCTCTTCAATAATTACTGCTTTGTCCAGTTGTTTTAATATAAAATTGTACTCCTCCTTGATGATTTTCTTTCCATGACAACTCCTTTCAACTATTCTTTCATCTTCAAGGGTCTCTCCTATCTCCACATTTTGGGCCTCCTTTTTCTCCAAGACAAAATCAGACTCCTCCTTGATGTCTTCCTTCACTAATTCTTCAATCATTCCTTCGACTTCAAGGGTCTCCACTACCTTCACCTGCAGGGCTCCTCTAGCTTCTTATGAAGTATGAATTCACGAAGATGATCCCTTTTCTCTTGTTCCTTATCAATAGCATAGCTAGGATCATCTTGCTCTTGTATTGATGGATGTGGGTGCTCTTCCATGGAGGGTGGTGATGGGATGGGAAGATTATTATGTGGTTGAAAAAGAAGCGCACTAAAGCTTGAGGGTTGAATATTGGAGGTAGAGGGTTGGTCCATGCGGGATATAAGTGCTTGAAGAGTAGAGGTGAGACTAGTGATAGAGGCAAGTGTGGTATGAAGCTCTGTTTGCCCTTGGTGAATAACACCAAGGGTGTTGTCATCCAGTTGAGGTTGGGGTGGATATGGGTTAAGGTCATATGGAGGTAAATGGTATAAAGGGGCTTGTGAGTATGGTGGTTCAAAGGTGTGTTGGGGAGGTGGTTTATAAGCATATGGCGGGACTTGTTGGTAACTACAAAGTGGTCCACCATATTCATCACCTTGGTACGCTCCCTGGAATGGCTCTTGACTATAGTAGTTTGGTGGAGGTGGTTTGTCACGAAAGGGTCCACCATAACTATTGTCTTGGCATGCATTGTAGGATGGTCGTTGTTCATGGTATCTTGGAAGGTGTTGTTGTCGAAAGGGTTTATCAGATCCTCGTGGCTCCTTCCATATGTGATTGTTTCGACCTTGACGCATGTTCCTGTTATAGCTTCCATTCCTTTCAACAACATTAGAACCTAACTTGAAACCAGAGGGGTGAGAATTCATAGTAGCTAAAGAAAATAAAAACAAAAACTAATAAAAAAATTAATGAAAATAAACTCCTAAAACTAGAACACTGACAACAATATGAGATAAAGATTTGAAAAAGGTTTAATTTTTGAAAAGGTTTGATTTTTAAAATTTTAAATTTAAATTTTGAAATTTGAATTTTGATTTTTGGAATTTAAATATTGAAATTTGAAATTTGATTTTTGAAATAAGATAAGATAAGATTTTGAAAAAGATATGATTTTAGAAAAAGATTTGAATTTTGAAATTTAAAACTAAGATAAGATAAGATAAAAATTTTAAAATAAAAATCTAAATTTTTTTTTTGTAATTTTCGAAAAAATCAATTAAAATAAAGAGAAAATATATTTTTGAATTTAATGAGGAAAGAGAAAAACAATAAAATGACACCAAACTTAAAATTTTTAGATTAAAACGAAGAAAACAACCAAGAATAACTTGAAGGTCAAGATGAACACGAAGAACAACTTGAAAATCAAGAAAGAACAAGGAACATTATTTTTGAAAATTTTAATAACTAAATAAAAACCAATAACCTCTTAATTTACGAAAAAACAAAAATAAAAATAAAAATAAAAATAAATATACAAGCAAAAAGCAAATATTTACAATAACCAATAATAAGGCACACGTTTGCGATTCCCCGGCAACAGCGCCATTTTGATGATTGGATTTCTTGCTAGTAAAGAAATTTTATAAAAATAATCGCGTTGTGAGTATAGTTTCTAAACCAGCAAAGAATCCTTTCGTACAAAAGTTTGGTTGTCATAAGTAACAAAACCCAATAAAAATAATAAACCGAAGTATTTAAACCTCGGGTCGTCCTCTCAAGGAATTGTAGGGAAGTATGATTTATTATTAGTTATGGAAAAAGGTGTATTTTTGGGTTTTTGAAATAGGGAACAAGTAATTTAAATGGCAAGGAAAAGATAAATTAATAATTAGAAAAACTCTTGGTAAGGTATGAGAACTGGAAATCCCATCCTAGTTATCCTTATCAGGTGTGATGATAATTGTTTATTGCTCCCACTTAGTTAACCCTTACTAAATAAAGGAAAGTCAAGTGGACCAATCAACTTGATTCCTCAAGTCCTAGTCAACTCCTAAGGAAAGACTAGCTTTAGAGGGATCCAAATTAACCAGCAAGCTTCAAATATTAATCAACAGCTGAGTTTGATAACTCAAGTGTCACCAATTACTCAACCAAAGCCAAGAGGGGAATCTAAATTATTTATATCATAAATTAAAGAAAGCAATCATAAATATGAAATACCTCAAATTATATTAAATAAAGAAATCAATTCTAACATGGGAAAGTTCATAAACCAATTTGGAAAGATAAATAACAATTAAAGTAATAGAGTAAATAAAAGTAGAAGATAAATTAAAGGAACATTAAACCTGGAATGAAGAGAAGTAGCCTAATCATAATAGAAATCCTAAATTCTAATCCTAATCCTAAATCCTAAGAGAGAGGAGAGAGCCTCTCTCTCTCTAAAAGCTACATCTAAAAACCTAAAATTATGCATATGAAAGTTGTATCAATTGTTGTATCCTTGAATGGATAGATTCCCCCACTTGATAGCCTCTAATCTGTGTTTTCTGGGCTGAAAACTGGGTCAAAAATAGCCGCCAGTGATTTCTGATACGTAAAGGTCGCTGCAAAGTCACACGGAAGCGTCGTCCACGTGTTCGCGCGGATTGAGTTTTTGCCAGGCCACGTGTCTGCGTGATCCACGCGTGCGCGTCACGTGGCTTCGGGGAAGCTATAGCAAATTATATATCATTGCGAAGCCCCAGACGTTAGCTTTCTAACGCAACTAAAACCGCGTCATTTGGACTTATGTAGCTCAAGTTATGGTCGATTTAGTACCACGAGGTCAGGTTGGACAGCTTTAGCAGTTCCTTCATTTTCTTGTATTCCTTCCACTTTTGCATGCTTCCTTTCCATCCTCTAAGCCATTCCTGTCCTATAAACTCTGAAATCACTTAACACACATATTAAGGCATCGAATGGTAAAGGAAAATTAATTTTTGGTAATTTGGGAAGCAAGTTTCCAATTATAGAACAAAATTAGGAAGGAAAATGTAAAACCATGCAATTAGTATGAATAAGTGAGTAAAGAATTGATAAAGACCACTCAATTGAGCACAAGATAAACCATAAAATAGTGGTTTATCAGTACCCGAATTCCCAATATTTTTTCTTAACACATTTCCTATTAACCCATGTTCCCACAGTTTCCCCATACTTAGTTGATACACAATCTCTATCTTAAGCTAACCAAAGATTCAATTTGGGATATTTAATTTGTTTTTCTGTTTAAAGCTAGTGATGTGGTAAAATATAGAACAAATGGGGATTAAAAGGTTCAAGGTGGCTGACAAAGGTAATTGAAGGGGTAGGCTATTTGGGATAAATGAGCTAATAACAAATGATGGCCTCAATCATATGCATGCATCTAAATACACTAAACATTGGACATATAGGATGGAACAAAATAAAAATTACAATCATAGAGAAGAAAACACACAAGAATAAAATATTATGGTTAAATAGTGTAACCATGTAATTAAGCTCAAATCTCACAGGTTGTGTGTTCTTAACTCAAAAACCATGTTCCAATTTACAGTCTTCAAACAAGTTTAACACAAAAGTTTTTTATTTAGATTAGTGAAATTTTCAAAATAGAGTCTTGAAAAGAAACTTGTTATTTTTCAACCAAATAGAACATGCATGCAAATACCTATTACTATGCAATCTATCCTATCCTAACAAAAGAAAAATAACCTATTGGTGTTAAGAAAGAGCAGTTACCTCCGGAAGTCAAGTACTGACCGACCTCCCCACACTTAAAGCTTGGCACCGTCCTCAGTGCCATCAGTCAGGCACAAAGGGGGGCTAGTAGCACCATCTCCACAGTCGGGATTCACATAGCTCCCAGTGCTGGTGGATGAAGTGGAGTTCGGAGTGTCTGGGTCTTCTTTAGGTAGGTGGTTGCCAACAATTAGTTCCTTGAGGTATGTAAATTGGCGCTTGTTACGGCGCTCCCTTCGCTTTGCTTGCCGGTCAAGCCGGTCCAACCTTTCAAGTATCTGAAGGAGCAGTTGATTTGTTGAAGGTGCTTGTGGTGTGGAAGGAGAAAGAGTATCTCCGGCCGGTTCTGCAGGCCGGCTAGTAGTGGCTGCTGGGGGTCTGATGTATTTCCCATTAGGGACGTACTAATCATCCCGTGGAATTATGGCCTTGGTGTCCCCAACTCTGTAGGAGACTCCAACTGCTGAGACTAGATCTGAAACCTGTAGAACCTATGCACAATTACTCAAGAGGGGGGGTGAATTGAGTATTGCAACAACAATGAATCTTTTTGCGAAAGTTAAAGACAATATACAAAAGTGTTATTGTACTAGTATTTTTCCAAGAGCTTAACTCAATTGCTAAGCATTTATAAGGAGCTTTTACTTTCCAATAGACACCAACTCAAATAAATTGATCAAGCTTTTCACCAATCGGACTTAAGCTACTCCTTAAGTACTTACGAAGCTACTTTTCGATCATAATTTATTTGCTCAAAGGTAAAAGACAATAATATTGAAGAGATGAGTTTGGAGAGATGCAAACGCTATTTAGAGTGGTTCGGCACAATCCTTGTCCTACGTCCACTTTCTTTCTCAATCGCTATTGAGAAGTTCCACTATTGCCAAGCTTCAAGGCGCTCGCGCAAAACCTTTTACAATCCGAGTCCTTAGTTTCTAACACCTCACGGTATATGATCACCACTCGTATACTAACCCACTCCACTTAGAGATACCTTCTCTAAGATTTGCCTTGAGTACTTAGTATACCTCTTTGGTATTCTCACCGACTATAGTGTTTATAACTCTTGACCCAACCTTGGAGATCACACTCCAATTTACAAAGTGTTACAAGAAAACAATTCTCAAAGAATTGTTGAGATGAAATGAGTACTCTCTAGAAGAGTGTATGATTACAAGTTTAGCACTATTGAACCAATTGATATTGCTCTCTTAAATTGTGTATTATAACACCTTAAAAAATGTGTAGAATGAAAGAATATGAACAAGATAGTTTGCAAATACTCACGTATATGAAATAAGGCTTCAATCCATCTATTTATAGACTCCCCAAACCTTAGAAACGTTGGGGAGTTAATGGGATGGAGCCTTTTTGTCAAAACTAGCCGTTTTTTATGTTTTGAATCATTTGCATCGATGCATAACACTTTGCATCGATGCAAATGTGTCTTTGAAGCTGAAATTTGAATTTTCAGCTAGGTTGCATCGATGCAAACATCTTTGCATCGATGCAACAAGTCGTCGCATGCTTTGCATCGATGCAAGATGAGTGTGCATCGATGCAAACCTTAAAGAATGGCTTAAAATCACTTCAAAATACTTAGGATTGATCTCAAACTTGTTGGAGTCAATTCCTATGCTTTTGTACCTTTGAAAACAAGTTTTAAACCATTTGGCTAGCATCGAATTGCAAGATGTGCATATGATATGATAATCAAAACATTTTGTGAGTGTGTGTTGAGAGATTTAGCAATTGGTTCTTAACAAGAAGTTACCTAAGTTCTAAGACACTATACTTGTCTTCAAATGTTGTGGACTTGAGTTTCTTGTTGTTGTTGTGTTGCTTTCAACTCTTCATTCCTCAACGTTGAATGTTGGTTGATCTTTCAACATGCTTGTTCATTCAAGTTGTTTGTTGGTTTGTCTTTCATGTCGTTTGTTGGTTTGTCATTCATCAAAACCTACGAATACAAACTTCGCATACAAGTAACATGATTTACAATTTCCCCCTTTTTGATAATGACAAACCAATTTTGAGGATATGCATTTATAAATGATTTTGAAAGCAACAATAATGCACTTTGTTTTATAGAAAGCTTTGGAGAAGACTTCACAAAAAAATTTGCAGGAGTTCCCCCTAGATATGTGCATTTGTTCCCTTAAAGGGCGTTTATCAAAGAAAACGATTTAGATATCAAAGTTTTTGCTTAGCGGAAGTCTTTTTGAAATCATTGTTTCGCAAACTTATTTCTTCTTTTCAAATCCTCAAACTTCTTCTTTTTCAAAAGTTCAAAATTTCAAATATCCTCAAACTTCTCTTCCCCCTTTTGACATTATCAAAAAGAAAGGAGTTTGAAATGTGTCATAGAATCATGCATAAAACAATGAATTTTTTTAAGTTCAATTTCTCTATTAATTTCAAGGATGAGATATTCCCCCTTTCAAAAAGAATTTGATTTCCTCTTTTTATATATAACAAGCATGCATAATTCCCCCTAAAGAAGTGAAATATATTAAAGCATGCACATTAACTTAAAATAGGGGTACCAAGCCTATTTTGAGTTATTCACCAAATAAGCATACAAGCATTAATCATTAAACAAAATTATGAAGGAAATATCAAAGTATTTAAACCATAATAGAAATCCTTAGCTTACTAGGAGTTAGTTTAACAGTTCATATAATCAAATAAACATAAAGCAATAAAAAGTGACTTGATGAAGAGGAGACAATCAATCTTGGTCTTCATCATCATCATTATCCTCTTCATACGGTAGGTGGATGCCGAAATGCTCATATAAATCATCAATACGACGATCCAAGCGACCCGTGCGATGATCTACACGAGACACACGACGATTAAGTGCTTCAAGTTGCCTACCATGCTCTACTTCAATCCTTTGGATGTTTTGGTTGATGGATTGTAATTCTCTCATTACATCAACCAAGGAGGGTGGTTCTTGAGGTGCTTGTGGAGGAGCTTGCTCTTGAGGACCTTGTTCATCAACATTTCTTCTTCCCATTTTGTTGAGAAGATGAGTGTTGATACAAGATTGAGGTGGTACTTCCTTGGCAATCTCATTTGATACATCAATACCAACATAATCAAAGACTTTAGACCATAGGCAAAGGAATCCTAATCCACCATTCCTATCCTTCATCTTGAGCCTAATCATATGTTGTACTATAAAGTATGGCCAATTAATCTTAATCCCATTCATCATAGCCCACATGACAATCAAATCTTCATCATTTACATTCGCATGCCCGGATATTCTAGGTTGCAATATATAGGTGACTAGATATAATAAAGTTCTATGTTCCGCACTCATTGAATTGCAACTAATTTTGGAGTGAGCTCCTTGTACAAGGTTGAACAAATGCATGGCATTGTCCTTTGAATAACCCCATTCATCAATTGGGGTTTTACCACCTTGAAACAAGTCACCTTGATTTGGAAACTCCCAAATGGTGGCTAACTCATCACCATCTAGCCTATAATCCTTTCTTCCTATCTTGAAGAATAATGTGAAATTTGATTCATCTTCCTCATCAATCTCAATCATGAGTGTACTATAGGCTATGGCAACTAAATCCGGATAATATTTACTCTTAATTTGAACAAAATCCATGAGGCCTTGATGAACTAGAATAGCCTTAAGAGTATCAAACTTATGAATGACAAGAAGGGTCGGATCCAAATACCTCGGAGGAATTTCCTTTCTTCCGGCGAGCCTTGCCTCATAGAATTGAAGATCTTCATTAGAGGCAAAGTACCTTGCCAAAGGATGATCATTTGGAGGTGGAACCACACTTGAAGAGCCTTTTGACTTCTTGATGGTTCTCTTGATTCTAGGCATTGTGGATGATTTTGTTTTATGGGTTTTGTAGAGGAGAATGTGGGGACTTCAAATATGTAATTTGTTTGTAGTGGGTATCAAAGTTTTGTGAGTTGTATGAAGCTATATGTGAGCTTGTTTTGGAGGTTATGGAGGTTTGAATGTGGGGATATGAGTTGTGAGGTTGAAGATGATGAAAAAGTGGGATTTTGTTGCTCAAAAATGCCAAATTCACGTGTTTTTGTGCAATTTGGTCGTGTTTGCATCGATGCAATAGGCTTTGCATCGATGCACATAGCACGTTGTGTGCTTTGCATCGATGCAAAGCTTGGTTGCATTGATGCAACATGCATCATTTTGCCCAAAATCACCAAATTTTCATCCTTTGGTGGTTCTTTCTTCAATCCTTTGAGTTCCATCATGTATATACTCACTTAAACCATTATAAACTTCAATTTGTTGATCCTCCATTGTTTATAATCTTCAAATTCTTCAATCTACCTCAAGATTAATCACTCATTCATCAACTCATAAACCTACAAAACAATGGCTAATTGGATATCTCCAATGCTTAAGTTAGTAAGAGATACAAAAATAGCAATATAAATACAATGAATTCAAACAAATCATATTAGATTAGAATCCAAGATACCAAGTTCATTTCGGATGTTAAAAAAACTTTCTTTACATAAAGGTTTAGTGAAGATGTCCGCTAGTTGTTTACTAGTTTCGACAAATTCAATAACCACATCACCCTTTTCAACATGGTCTCTTATGAAGTGATGTCTAATCTCAATATGCTTGGTTCTTGAATGTTGAACCAGATTATTGGTTAAATTTATTGCACTAGTATTATCACATTTGATAGGAATGTGATCAAGCATGAGTCCATAGTCCACAAGTTGTTGTTTCATCCAGAAAATTTGGGCGCAACAACTACCGGCGGCTACATACTCGGCTTCGGCGGTAGACAAGGCTACACTTACTTGTTTCTTACTATGCCATGAAACAAGAGAGTTTCCTAGCAAGTGACAAGTGCCGCTAGTGCTTTTCCTATCCAATTTGCAACCGGCAAAATCGGAATCGGAATAACCAATCAAATCACAAGTGGATCCTTTCGGATACCACAATCCAACATTTAATGTTCCTATGAGATACTTCATAATCCTTTTCACCGCACTTAAGTGAGATTCCTTAGGATTAGCTTGGTATCTCGCACACATGCATACACTAAACATGATATCTGGCCTACTTGCCGTTAGATAAAGTAATGATCCTATCATGCCTCTATACTTCTTTACATCTATGCTTTTACCTTGTTCATCTTTGTCAAGGTGGCAAGTAGTGCTCATTGGTGTGTCCATTGCCTTAGCATTGTCCATTCCAAATCTTTTGAGCAGTTCCTTGCAATATTTGGTTTGGCTAACGAAAGTTCCTTCTTTTCCTTGTTTGATTTGAAGACCAAGGAAGAAGTTGAGTTCGCCCATCATGGACATTTCAAATTCACTTTGCATAAGGTTTGAGAAAAACTTGCAAAGTGATTCGTTAGTTGAACCAAATATTATGTCATCGACGTAAACTTGTACCAAAAGGATATTTTTGTTTTCAATCAAGATAAATAAAGTTGTATCAACCTTCCCTCTTCTAAAACCCTTTTCTATTAAAAACTTGCTCAAACGTTCATACCAAGCTCTTGGAGCTTGTTTAAGACCATAAAGAGCTTTCTTGAGTTTAAAAACATGATTAGGATTTTCATAATCCTCAAAACTGGGAGGTTGTTCAACATATACTTCTTCTTGAATGAAACCATTAAGAAAGGCACTCTTAACATCCATTTGATAAAGTTTGAAGTTATAAGAGGATGCAAAAGCAAGTAACATCCTAATTGCTTCTAATCTAGCTACGGGAGCATAAGTTTCGTCATAATCAATGCTTTCCTCTTGATTATAACCTTTAGCTACTAATCTAGCTTTGTTTCTAACAATTGTACCATCTTCATCGAGTTTATTTCTAAAAACCCATTTTGTTCCTACAATTGTTTGATTACTTGGTTTAGGCACCAATTCCCAAACGTCATTTCATTTGAATTGGTTAAGCTCCTCTTGCATTGCCATAGCCCAATGTTCATCATCAATTGCGGACTCAATGGTAGATGGTTCAATTTGAGAAACAAAGGCACTATATGCAAATAAATTTCTAAAAGTGGATCGAGTTGTTACCCCTTTCGAAACATCACCAATGACGTTGTCTAGAGGATGATCCTTTGAAGTACGCCAATCCTTTGGAAGTGCATTTATTTGTGCTTGTGATGGTTCAATTTCTTCAACTTGAACACTATCCTTTGTTGAGCTTGTAGAGGCTTCATTTAAATCTTTTTCTTTGTCTTCACCATTCAAATTTAGTGAATCAAAGTTTTCTACATTTTCATCAAAATCTTTTCTAGCACAACAACGGTTAGTTTCATCAAAAGCGACATGAATACTTTCTTCCATAGTCATGATGCGTTTATTATATACTCTAAAGGCATTGCTAGTTAAAGAGTAGCCTAAGAAGATTCCTTCATCAGCCTTAGCATCAAATTTGCCTAAGTTATCTTTTCCATTATTTAGAATAAAGCATTTACAACCAAAGACGTGAAGGTGGGAAATATTTGGCTTTCTTCCTTTGTACAATTCGTATGGTGTTTTCTTAAGAATAGGTCGAATGATAATCCTATTCATAACATAACACGCGGTACTAACCGCATCCGCCCAAAAGTACTTAGGAATATTAGCCTCATTGAGCATAGTTCTCGCCATTTCTTCTAAATGACGATTTTTCCTTTCAACCACACCATTTTGTTGTGGTGTTCTAGGAGAGGAAAAATTATGCTCAATGCCATTTTCTTCACAAAAGTTTCAAAAAGATTGTTTTCAAATTCTCCACCATGATCACTTCTAATAGATGATATATGCAAATTCTTTTCATTTTGAATAACTTTGGCTAATCTTTTGAATGCTCGAAATGCATCACTCTTGTTTGCTAGGAACAAGGTCCATGTAAATCGAGAGTAATCATCAACAATAACTAAAGCATAGTAATTGCCACCAAAGCTCATAGTCCTAGAAGGACCAAATAAATCCATGTGCAAAAGTTGTAATGGCCTTGTTGTTGAAACAATGTTTTTGGATTTAAAAGAGGCCTTTACTTGTTTTCCCTTTTGACATGCGTCGCAAAGGACGTCTTTTTCAAAACGTAGCTTTGGTAAGCCAATCACTAACTCTTTAGAGACCAACTTGCTAAGATGGTCCATGTTAGCATGAGCTACTCTACGATGCCATAACCAAGTTTCATCATTTTTACTAACAAGGCATTTCACATCATTTGAGGAAACTTCATTTAGATTAATCATGTATACATTGTCAACACGGTACCCAATTAGCACAATTTCATTAGTGTCTTGCCTTTTTATCAAACAACATTTTGAATCAAAGGTGACTAAGTTTCCTTTGTCACAAAGTTGGCTAACACTAATGAGATTATGTTTGAGACCTTTGACAAGTATAACATTATCTATGGAGGTAGAAGAATTTTTACCAACTTTTCCAACGCCGATTACTTTGCCGGTGTTGTTGTCTCCATAGATCACGTTTCCTCCGTTTGTAGGCTCTATTGCGGTGAACTTTGATTCATCGCCAGTCATGTGTTTGGAGCATCCACTATCAACATACCAATTTGTATCCTTAGCTCCAACACGTACCTTTTCTTCGCTTGCCATTAAGCAAAGATTTGCAACCTCGTCATCATCGGAGTCGGATTCATCCTCATTCTCCCATGATATGTATGCTTTCTCCTTCTTCTTAAATTTTTTGTTTTTGTCCTCCTTTTGAAGTTTTGGACAATTGGGTTTGATGTGTCCAACTTCTCCACACTCATAGCATTTTGGTACCTTTGTTTTGCTCTTGAAGTTTTTCTTCATTGCAAACTTATTGAATCTTTTCAATAAGAGTGCAAATTCTTCATCTCCTTCTTCTTCATTATCATCACTCTCTTCTTGTAGTGATGTTGTTTTAAGGGCGAGACTTTTCTTCTTGCTTTCTTCACCTTTTTGTCTATTTAGCATAGTCATTTCATAGGTGAGAAGATTACCTCGTAGTTGATCGAATGTAAGTTGATCATAGAGCCTTCCTTCCACAATGGCGTTCACTTTGGAGTTCCATTTTGGTGTAAGGCTTGTAAGCACCTTGGTCACAATTTGTTTATCATTGTATTTTGTGCCAAGCATGCTTAGATTGTTGAAGATCTTGGAGAGTCTTTCAAGAGCTTCTTCAATGCTCTCTTCATCTTTCATTTTAAAATTTTCCCATTCATGAACCAACATAAATACCTTTGATTCTTTAACGTGGTCGGTTCCTTCGTAAGTGATTTGGAGTTTATCCCAAATCTCTTTAGCGGTTTCACATGTAGAGATCTTCATATAATCATGCTCGTTAAGTGCACAATGAATGAAGTTGATGGCTTTATCATTCATTGCCACTTTCTTCCAATCATCGTCACTATATTCATCTTCTCCTTTCGGTACTTGCTTTGAGACGGAGACTTCTCCTTCTTTAGCGCTTGTTGTCTTTGTTGGAATGTGATTTCCATTCTCAATCACTTTCCAAATTCTCACATCTTGAGAACGGATCCAAATTCTCATCTTATTTTTCCAATAAGAGTAATTTGTTCCGCTAAAAAGAGGAGGTCTAGCGGTTGAGTTACCTTCGCTAGTGTTATTGTTGTTAAAGCTTGTGCTTGCCATGATCTTTTCCCTTAAACGGTTAAGTCTTTCAAAGGGTTAAGCTCTGATGCCACTTGTAGAACCTATGCACAATTACTCAAGAGAGGGGGGGTGAATTGAGTATTGCAACAACAATGAATCTTTTTGCGAAAGTTAAAGACAATATACAAAAGTGTTATTGTACTAGTATTTTTCCAAGAGCTTAACTCAATTGCTAAGCATTTATAAGGAGCTTTTACTTTCCAATAGACACCAACTCAAATAAATTGATCAAGCTTTTCACCAATCGGACTTAAGCTACTCCTTAAGTACTTACGAAGCTACTTTTCGATCACAATTTATTTGCTCAAAGGTAAAAGACAATAATATTGAAGAGATGAGTTTGGAGAGATGCAAACGCTATTTAGAGTGGTTCGGCACAATCCTTGTCCTACGTCCACTTTCTTTCTCAATCGCTATTGAGAAGTTCCACTATTGCCAAGCTTCAAGGCGCTCGCGCAAAACCTTTTACAATCCGAGTCCTTAGTTTCTAACACCTCACGGTATATGATCACCACTCGTATACTAACCCACTCCACTTAGAGATACCTTCTCTAAGATTTGCCTTGAGTACTTAGTATACCTCTTTGGTATTCTCACCGACTATAGTGTTTATAACTCTTGACCCAACCTTGGAGATCACACTCCAATTTACAAAGTGTTACAAGAAAACAATTCTCAAAGAATTGTTGAGATGAAATGAGTACTCTCTAGAAGAGTGTATGATTACAAGTTTAGCACTATTGAACCAATTGATATTGCTCTCTCAAATTGTGTATTATAACACCTTAAAAAATGTGTAGAATGAAAGAATATGAACAAGATAGTTTGCAAATACTCACGTATATGAAATAAGGCTTCAATCCATCTATTTATAGACTCCCCAAACCTTAGAAACGTTGGGGAGTTAATGGGATGGAGCCTTTTTGTCAAAACTAGCCGTTTTTTATGTTTTGAATCATTTGCATCGATGCATAACACTTTGCATCGATGCAAATGTGTCTTTGAAGCTGAAATTTGAATTTTCAGCTAGGTTGCATCGATGCAAACATCTTTGCATCGATGCAAGATGAGTGTGCATCGATGCAAACCTTAAAGAATGGCTTAAAATCACTTCAAAATACTTAGGATTGATCTCAAACTTGTTGGAGTCAATTCCTATGCTTTTGTACCTTTGAAAACAAGTTTTAAACCATTTGGCTAGCATCGAATTGCAAGATGTGCATATGATATGATAATCAAAACATTTTGTGAGTGTGTGTTGAGAGATTTAGCAATTGGTTCTTAACAAGAAGTTACCTAAGTTCTAAGACACTATACTTGTCTTCAAATGTTGTGGACTTGAGTTTCTTGTTGTTGTTGTGTTGCTTTCAACTCTTCATTCCTCAACGTTGAATGTTGGTTGATCTTTCAACATGCTTGTTCATTCAAGTTGTTTGTTGGTTTGTCTTTCATGTCGTTTGTTGGTTTGTCATTCATCAAAACCTACGAATACAAACTTCGCATACAAGCAACATGATTTACAAAACCAAGGTGGGGAAGGGTAGGTTGCCCGCGATTTGTACGTGTCCCATAGCATGCCGGAGGTGTCTTGGTAAGTTGAGAGGCTGGTCTGTAAGCATACACCAGAGGAGAACAGCCATATCTACAATGAAGGAGGACTCGTGAGTGCTCAGAAAGACATAATGGGACATAATCTGTGCCCATACTCGAGTCTCCAAGGTGAGTGCTGAAGCCAATATGCCCTTAGGTCAGGATTGATGGTATCCATAGATCCATCTGTTGTCAGGTTGTGCTATAACTCTGAGGACGGCGTCCCAGTCAAATTGGTATGTCTGGCGCTTGAAAGAGGCTTCTTGGTATGCGTCCAATCCTTCTGGAGCAGGGGAAGATCTAAAGCTTGCTGAATGACCTCTTCGGATATAAGGACTTGCTTCTCACGGACATAGACAGATTGTAGGGCTGGCATATGAAAATTAGAGTAGAATTCAACTATCCATGAGAGATTAACCTGCCGTGGCTGTCTCCGTAAGAATCTCCATTGTCTGCGCTCAATCTGGGGCTCAACAAAATCAACAATGTGGGTCGGGAGGAATAGTAGGTGCTCATTGTTATAGTTTTGCTTAGCCAAGATGGGGAACATCTGCTCACAGTAGCGGTTAGTGAACCGCGCAGTGTCCCTTGCTGGAAAGGCTTTCTCTGTTTCATTGACCTTGATGATCCTCTTAACCCTCTTTGTTGTTGGTTTGACTGCTGCTGAGGATGGTTCCGCAGCTAGTGCTCTTTTTGTTCCTCTCCTTGCTGGTGGTTTGGGAGTAGCTTTCTCTTTACCCTTCTTGGTGGCCATCCTGAAAAAGGGAAAAGGAAAGTAACATGTAAAGCCAAGGGTTAAAGCAAGGAAGAAGGCAGTACAAGTGATAATCAATGCCAAGGTAAAGAAGGATGTCGTTAACACATGGTCGCGACTACATGTGATCAGTTCATCAATGGAAATATAGCAAGTGCATAGTATGGCAAGTAGATGCAAGATGTTTATTAGCATGCCGGCAAAGGCATGAGTAGCATAGATCAAGCATCAATTGCTAAAATGTATTATCACTCCTAACAAACTAACCATCACGTTTGTATTGACAATTATATTCAATTAATAAAATATTTAAAGGGTTTTGTGAAAAACAGGCATTAGAGTAGAAGGATAGAATAATTAAAAATGCACAATGCCATACGGGCTTTTTCATAAATACTTAGTATGCATGGTGAATATGTTATTGAAAGTATTAAATTCGAACATGCAATAACCCAAAAATAATGAGTGATAAATGTCAAACAACTCCTTAATAATCCACAAGCAATTATAGAAGAAAACAATCACCCAATCAGATTTATAACACCAAGTAAAATAATACAAAAATAAATAAATAATAAGGAGAGAAGGAAGAAAATAGAAAGAAAGAACCTTGAGAAGAAGGTGATAAGGATAGATAATGGAGAATGTGAGGTGAAGAAAATTTGATGGAAAGGGAGGGGGAAGAAAAAGAAAATAAAGAAGAAAAAAGGAGAAAAAGAATAGAGAATAAAGAAGAAAGAGGAGAAAGAAAGAAGGAAGAAGAAAGAAATTAGGATTGGAAATGAAAAGATAAGAAAAGTGGCGGCGCAGGGATCTGGTGGTGTTGCGCAAGTCACGCGCACGCGTACTCCACACGTACGGGTGGGTCGCATAAATTGGAAGGCGACGCATAGGCGTTGGTTACGTGTACGCGTGACCGTGCTTGTGCTATTCGCGTGAAGGCAGCCTTGCGCGCTTACAACTCTCTGTTTGTATCGGGATGTGTGCCAAAATAGCATATGACACGTGCGTGTCATTGACGCGTACGCATGAGGGCTCAGAATTTGAAAATGACGCGCACGCGTCAGGGACGCGTACGCGTGAGTGACTTTGTGCCTTGGGCACATTTCCCGCGCTAGGCTATCACAACTTTCGGCCTGACACCTCTTTACGTCGATTTTCCTAGGTCACGCATGTCCGTCATTGACGCGTACACGTGAAGTGCCAAATTTTCAATTGATGCGCACGCGTGTGGGACGCGTGCGCGTGGTGATGCTTGTGCGATTGGCATACTTTCTGCATTGCTCCCACGCAACTTTCTACCACTTTCTCTCATTTTTTATGCAATATATTGATGCAAATGCAAACTATATGCAGAAATCATGAGAAGAGTCACTAATTGAAACAAAGAAGAGAGAAAAGAACGATCATACTATGGTGGGTTGTCTCCCACCTAGCACTTTGCTTTTACATCCTTAAGTTTGATGGTCTTCAGGCTCATTCTGCTTCTGTTAGTGGGTCCTCCAAGAGGAAGACCTCTAAATCTTTGTGTTCCTTCATCTTCTCACCATGATAAAGCTTTAGGCGATGTCCATTGACCTAGATGAATTTGGAGCTAGAAGGATGACGCAGGTGAAAGACTCCATATGGCTCTGCCTTTTCTACTCTGTAGGGACCTTCCCATCTTAATCTCAGCTTGCCTGGCATGAGCCTCAGTCTGGAGTTATAAAGGAGAACCAACTTTCCAGGTCTGAACTCTCTCCTTTTTATGTGCCTGTCATGTACAGCCTTCATCTTCTCTTTGTATCGCCTGGAGTTGTCATATGCTTCTAGGCGAAGGTTGTCTAATTCTGCTAGTTACAGCTTCCTTTCAGTGCCAGCTTCCTCAAATCCCATGTTGCACTCCCTCATAGCCCAGAAAGCCTTGTGTTCCACCTCTACTGGAAGGTGGCAAGCCTTTCCGTACACTAAGTGGAAGGGGCTCATCCCAATGGGTGTCTTGTACGCTGTCCGATATGCCCAGAGCGCATCGACAAGTCTGGTGCTCCAGTCCTTCCTATGAGGCTTTACTATCTTCTTCAAAATGCGCTTTATTTCTCTGTTAGATACCTCTGCTTGGCCATTGGTCTAGGGATGGTATGCTGTTGCCACTTTGTGAACAATCCCATGCTTCTTCAGTAATCCTGCTAATCTCCTGTTACAAAAATGGGTGCCTTGATCGCTCACGATTGCTCGTGGTGATCCAAAGCGACAGATAACATGGTTTCTAACAAAGGAAACAACAGTGTTAGCATCATCAGTACAGGTAGGAATTGCTTCCACCCATTTAGAAACATAATCTACAGTTAACAGTATATAAAGGTAACCACTAGAGTTTGGAAATGGACCCATGAAGTCAATGCCCCAAACATAAAAAATTTCATAGAATAGCATAATTTGTTGGGGCATCTCATCCCTCTTAGATATATTATCAAACCTTTGGCATGGGAACAAGATTTACAAAAGGCGGCAGCATCTTTAAAAAGAGTAGGCCACCAGAATCCACAGTCTAAAATTTTTCTAGCTGTTTTTTGAGGGCTAAAATATCCTCCACTCTCAGAGGAGTGGCAGGCCTATAAAATGGATTAGAATTCTGATTGAGGCACACACCTTCTAATTATCTGGTCAGTACCATACCTCAACAAATATGGGTCATCCCATATATAATATTTGGACTCGCTTTTTAGCTTGTCTCTTTGATGCTTAGTAAAATTAGGAAGGAAAGTATGGCTAACTGGATAATTAGCTACAGGTGCATACCAAGGAATTACTTCAGATACTGCGTGCAAGCTATCAAATGGAAAAGCATCGTTGATAGGAGTGGAATCAGTCTTAATGTGCTCAGGGTAACTCAAGTGGTCTACCACTAAATTTTGGTTACCACTCCTATTCTTAATTTCTAAATCAAATTCTTGCAGCAACAGTATCCAACGTATCAACCTTGGTTTGGACTCTTTTTTAGCTAATAAATATTTTAGAGCTGCATGGTCTGAGTACACTACCACCTTAGTACCAAGTAAATAGGCTCGGAATATATCCAGAGTAAAAACAATAGCCAGAAGCTCTTTTTTAGTGGTGGTGTAATTAGACTGAGCAACATCTAAGGTCTTAGAAGCATAATCAATTACGAAAGGATCATTACCTTCGTGCTGAGCTAGCGTCACTCCTACTGCATGGTTGGAGGCATCACACATAATCTCAAAAGGCTGGCTCCAGTCTGGTCCTCTCACAATCGGAGCTTGAGTCAAGGTGATTTTCAGCTTATCAAATGCTTGCATGCAATCCTCACTAAACTCGAACTCAGCATCTTTCTGCAGCAATCTGGATAAAGGCAATGCTACCTTACTGAAGTCCTTAATAAATCTCCGGTAGAAACCTGCATGACCAAGGAATGAACGGAAATACCAGTATTAGATAAAGGCTACCTTACTAAAGTCCTTGATAAATCTACCTTTGTTGGATCTACAGAAATACCAGTATTAGAGACAACATGTCTTATAACAATCCCTTGTTTTACAATAAAATGACATTTTCAAAATTCAATACAAGGTTTGAACTAACACACCTGTCTAATACTCTAGCTAAACTATCCAAGCAAAGGTTAAAGGAGTCACCATATACACTAAAATCATCCATAAAGACTTCCATACAGCTTTCGATAAGATCTGAAAAGATACTCATCATGCATCTTTGGAAAGTAGCCGGTGCATTACATAAGCCAAAAGGCATCCTCTTATATGCATACGTTCCAAAGGAACATATAAAAGTAGTCTTTTCCTGATCTTCATGAGCTATATGAATTTGAAAATAGACTGTATAACCATCTAAAAAGCAATAATGGGATTTACCTGACAGGCGATCAAGCATCTGATCAATAAATGGCAAGGGGTAATGATCCTTGCGAGTAGCTTGGTTGAGACGCCTGTAATCAATGCAAACTCTCCATGAATTCTACATTCTAGTTGTCAGGAGCTCTCCATGCTCATTCTTTACTGTTGTGACTCCAGACTTTTTGGGCACCACTTGTACTGGGCTGACCCATTCGCTGTCTGAGATGAGGTAAATGATATCTGCTTCAAGTAGCCTGGTCACTTCTTTCTTGACAACTTCTAAGATGGTGGGATTCAATCTTCTTTGGGGTTGACGGACAGGCCTTGATCCCTCTTCTAAGAATATTCTGTGCTCAAAAACTTGAGGGCTGATGCCTACTATATCCGCCAAGCTCCACCCAATTGCTTTCTTGTGTCTTCTCAGCACACTGAGTAGTTGCTCCTCCTGTTGAAAAGTAAATTCCTTTGCAATGATAACTGGGAGCTTCTGATTATCCTCAAGGTAGGCATACTTGAGGTGGGGAAGAAGGGGCTTTAATTCTAATATCTGCTCATGGCTGGGCTCTGGATCATCTGGAGCTAGTGGTAATAGCAAAGTGTCCTCATTATGTTCAGAGGGTGTCCCCACACTTGGACCTTGCTCCATGTGCCTCTCTTCTACTTCTTCTTGGTGAACTGCAGCTACAGTTTCATCAATGATGTCGCACTGGAAGATGGAATGATCTTTCGGAGGGTGCTTCATAGCTTCATTCAAATTGAAAGTCACTGCTCTGCCATCTATCTCAAAGGAGTAAGTTCCTGAGAAGGCATCCAGCTTGAACTTTGAAGTCTTCAGGAATGGCCTTCCAAGTAGGATTGATGATGATCTTCTTGAGTCATTAGGGGGAATTTCCAAGATATAGAAGAAAATTGGAAATGTGAGCCCCTTAATGCTTACCAGAATGTCTTCAGCAATTCCAACCACTGTGATGATGCTTTTATCTGCTAAAACAAAACGAGCTGCCAAACTTTTTAAGGGAGGGAGCCTCAAAGCATCATATATAGACAATGGCATAATACTCACGCATGCTCCTAAATCACACATGCAGTCAGAAAATATTACACCCCAATGGTACAGTTAACCATGCATGGACCTGGATCAAAGCAGATATAGAACTACCTAAAAGCATATTTTCTAATTCATTAATTTTATCATTATGTATGCATAAATCTTTCAGAAACTTTGCATATTTAGGTACTTGTTGAATAACATCAAAAAGGGGAACAGTTACCTCAACCCTTTTAAAGATTTCTACCATTTTGGGATGAAGTTCCATCTGCTTCCTGGACTTCCTTGCAAGGTGTGGAAATGGATTAGGAATGGTGCCACTTGCAGCTTCTGTGTCCTTTGGTGCTCCATTCCTTGGCTGAGCTACTTCTTCTTCAACTATGTCTTGTACTTCATCTTCCTCTTCAGCATCTTCTACTTCAACTATGTCTTCAACTGGGGCGTGTTCTTGTGGGCTTGGCTTCGCCTGATTCCTCTCTTACAGTGTGGTTCTGGACCCCAAATTGATGGCATTGATGCCACCCTTGGGGTTAGGTAAGAGTTGAGAAGGAATTCCACTGGAGCTTGAAGGCTGATTATTAGAAGTAGTCATTGATCTAATCTGTGAGGCAAGAGCTTGTACATCAGAGGTCAGACCGTTCAAGGTGGAGCTAAGTGTGTTCTCCATGGCCTTTTGTCTCTGCTCAATAGACTGAAGCACTTCGTCATGAGAAGAAGAAGAAGGGTAAGTGATCTGAGAGACTTGCTGTTGATTGTTCTGAGGTGCTTGGAACTGCCTTAAGTGAGGTGCTTTGTAGGGCTGGTTTTGGTTCTGCTGTCTGTTGTTATTCCACCTCTGATTTTCATTGTTGTCTCTGCCTCCTCTGTTGTAGTTGTCCCTCCACCCTTGGTTGGAATTATCCTTCCATCCCTGGTTGGAATGGTCTCTCCATCCCTGTTTGGAGTTATCTTGCCAACCTTGGTTGTAGTTTCCACCTTGGTTGTAATTACTGCTTTGTTGATTGTACCTTTGATTTGGGAGTAGCCGCCAAGGTGTTTCCTCTTGTTGGAGCTGCGGACACTCATCAGTGTAATGACTATAATCAGCACATATTCCACATACTCTTTGAGAAACCAACTGTTGACTTTGTTATGGTGGGGGAGGCTGAGGTTGTTGTTGATTCAGCTGCATCTGCTTCAGTAGGTTGGTCATCTCACATATAGCCTGTGTCAAAGTAATAGTCTCACTATTAGAGGAAACCTCTACAACAGCCTTGGGGTGGTTCTTCCTGTGCCTGTGATTCCGAGTGGACTCAGCTAGGTCGCAGATTAGTTGCCACGCTTCATTTGCGGTCTTGTACTTTTTCAGGGAACCATTACTTGCACCATCTAATGTAGTCTTATCCCGGGGCTTCATGCCTTGAGTGAAGTAGCTGATCAATACCAACTTGTCAATCATGTGATAGGGGCATGCATCTAGAAGATTCTTGAAGTGCTCCCAATACTCATAAAGAGTCTCGGATTCACCATGAATAATGCAGGAGATCTCTTTCCTCAATCTATCTATAACTTCTGCTGGGAAGTATTTTTCTAAGAATTCTCTCTTGAGCGTATCCTAGTTGGTAACAGTTGCTTCAGGTTGGGAGTAGTACCACTCCCTCGCCTTTCCCTCAAGAGAAAACGGGAAGGCGGTTAGCAGAATAGAAGTTTCATTTGTACCATGAAGCCTAACAGTAGAACAGGCTGTCTAAAAATCCCTGAGGTGCTTGATAGGCTCCTGAGCAGGTAAGCCATGAAACTTGGGCATCAAGTTGATTAGCGCAGTTTTCAGTTCAAAATCTGCAGCCAGATTTGGATGACGCACTTAATACGGCTGCAGTGTAAAATCTGGAGCTCCTGCCTCCTGGAGAGTAATCCTCCTGGGTGCTGCCATGTTATCTGCACATAATTCCACAGAATCAGTAGTGGAGGAGCTTGTTTCTCCCTCAAATGGCAGTTCACATTCGCCATCAGACGAGACTGGTGAATTGATAATAACCACTTCACCACCCTCAAAGGCTAACCGACGCCGAGCTCGCCTAATACGTGAAAGAGTTCTTTCAATTTCAGGATCAAATGCGGCTAAGCTCGGATCAGGCAGTGAACGCATCATTCATTGAGAGAAACGTATAGCTCATGGAAATAAAATAAAATAAAATACGCAAAAATTAAAAATATGTACACCAACTAATAATTTAGCACGCTATTGCAACTTCCCGGCAACGACGCCAAAAATGATGGTTGGCGAAAATCAGCCAATTAAGAAATCAATATGGAAATACATTGCGAGTATAGTTCTTAACCAGCAAAAATTCGCTCATCAATTTAGAAAGGTTGTCACAAAATTAGAATAAAAATACTGGGAGTATGAATCCCAGGTCGTCTCCCAACGAGTTGAAAAAAAGGGTGCTATCTTATTAATCAGGAGTTTTCTGAGAAATTTTTGAGAGTCGAGTGACGGAAAATAAATAATTGTAAATTAGCGCAATGAAAATTAAGAGGGATTTATATATTCAAACTAAAAAGCCTTGACTGGGGGAATGATTAATTAGAAGTTCTATCCTTGTTGGAATTCTCTCAAGTCTAGTATCAAAGGTTGTTGTTTTTACTTAGTTAACCCTTAATAAATAAAGGAAAGTCAAGTGATTGAGCTAACTCTTATTCGCAAATCCTAGTCCTCTCCCTTGGGAAGGACTAGCATTAGTAAATAGAGAATTAGCCAACAACTTCCAATTCAACTAATCACTTGAGCATTCCAACTCAAGTGTCTCCATTTAATCAACCCCCAAGTCAAGTTAGGAGTCTACTCTGTCAACATGAATATCATCTTCGTTATTTTATAAGAGAAGTAAAAAGAGAACATAGTAATTGAAATCAATTAGAAGCAATTAAACAAATAATAAAATTTGAATGGAAAAGTACCTCTTGCATTAATAAATTCTAAAAACAATCCAATTGTAACTCTAAACAAGGATTAAGAATATGGAAGAGAAAGGGAATAAGAAAACAAACTAGAATAGTAACTTCAACGGAGGTGATGACTCTTCTCAATATCCAAAAGTAAAAGCATAAAACTAGAAATCTATGAATGTAAAGAAAACCTAGAGGAAGAGTAATTTTCTCTCTAGATTCAGATCTAAAACTAAAATTATGCTAATGAGAATGTGTGTTGAGTCCCTGCATGTCCCCTGGCTCTAGTCTGTGTTTCTGGGCCAAAAACTGGGTCAAAACTCGGCCCAAAATTGCCCCCAGCGTTTTTTGTTATTTCTGCAGACCGCGCATGTCACGCGTATGCGTCAGTCACGCCTACACGTCGCTGGTCATCTTTGCGTGTCACGCATACGCGTCAGGCACGTGCACGCATCGTCTTGTAGAATTCCAATCCACGCATACGCATCAGGTACGCGGACGCGTCGCTGTTAAAATCTCTAGATCACGCACACGCGTGAGCCATGTGTTCACGTCGATGCTCGCTAGTTGTCTCCTTTATTTCTTGTGCTCCTTCTATTTTTGCAAGCTTCCTCTCCATCCTCTAAGCCATTCATGCCCTATAAAGCCTAAAAACACTGAACACACAGATCACGGCATCGAATGGGATAAAGAAGGATTTAAAATACACAAATTAAAGGCTTAAGAAGCAAGTTTTCAACCATAGAACAAAACTAGGAAGGAATTGTAAAACTATGCAATTTGTATGAATAAGTGTGCAAGGACTTGATGAAACCACTCAACTGAGCACAAGATAAACTATAAAATAGTGGTTTATTAACCACGAAAAAATAAGATGTCAAAAACAGGCTTCTCAACAATATTAACCGGTCATTATTCTTTTCCTTTTCTTTATGTTAACATACACTCCCCCAAGTTAAACAAACCCAGCAATGCCTATAAGAAGCAAAATAGTTTAATGCAACCACAATAAAAAAAACTACTATGAACATCTAATCTGTGAAGGAACAGCTAGCCGTGGACTGACCTTTGATGCGGGCGAACAGGCACATACGACGGTTGCTCTGGGTTTGTCGGTGGAAGACCACAGGCAACATGAACATGCCAGGACTTCATGCTCGGGAGCTGGCCGCTAGAAGACGACACTGGTTGCAGTTGGGCGACGTCCACGTGACGGCGTTGGGGGGCTACGACTGTGGTGCGCGAAATTGAACTCCGCAAATTCCTCCCAGATGAACCGGCAAGTGCACCAGGTCGTCGAAGTAATACCTCAAGTGACTGAGTGTCGAATCCCACGAGGGTTGTCGAATTGAGCAAGCAATGACTATCTTGCAAATTTTAGTTAGGCAGATAGAAAAGATAGTGGTTGTGAAAAACACATAAAAATAGAATATCGAAAGAATTACTTAATTGGTGTGAAAACAGTGATAAGTAATCGGTTGAGGCTTCGGAGATACTTCTTCTTTCTGAATCAACTTTTCTTACTGTCTACTCTCACAATGGATGAATCATTCCATGGCAAACTATAAGTGATTAACGCTGGGGCTAGTGGTCATTAATCTCCTCGGCTTCATATCACACGCCCGTGCAAATGATCATCCAATCTGAACGAGGGTGAAGCTCTAGCAATTCAATCTCTGGTGATCTTACTCAAAACATCGCAGACAAGGTCGGATCTTCCAGATCAGAGAATAAAGCTTTATGATTCTAGCCTATACCACAAAGGCCCTAGTCGCCCCATAGCTCGACTGAACAGATGTTCCCATGCCCCCAACGAAGTCGTGGATTAGCCGTCTAAGAGATGTATAATTAAGCTTGTGATTCAATGCTATCCCGCTAGGGACTCGTAAGAACCCATGTAGAAAATGGGTCATAATCTCATTCCACCTGGTTTTATTAGTTTGAAGAACGAAGATACATCTTAGAATAGAATCAAACATAGATTGAAATAGAAGTAATAATATTATTAATCCATTAGAATCAGCAGAGCTCCTAACCTTAACCTAGGAGGTTTAGTTGCTCATAGCTTATAGAAAATAATAGTAGTAATGTGTTTGTACTTCTCCCCTCCAGGGAGGCATGATCCTCAGGAGAAAGGAAGTTTCTTATTTATAATTAAAATACTAGACCTAAAAGATGTTACTATTAAAATTAAAAATTACAAAAATGTGATAAATTAAGCTAAAGGGTGCAAAAATCCACTTCTGCGCCCACTTGGTGAGTGTTTGGGCTGAGATTTGGGTGAATCCACGTGCTTAGACTCCTCTTGGGGCGTTGGACGCTAGGCTTGCTCCCTTTTGGGCGTCCAAATGCCATCTTGGTCCTTCTAGGCATCCAAACGCCAAGCAGGGGGTCAGATGGGCAGTCAATGCCCATTTTGGTCTATTATTTCCAAATATAAGTATGAACCATTATATATTGTAGGAAAGCCATGGATTTTAGCTTTCCAATAACGTTGAGAGAACGTCATTTGGACCTGTGTAGCTTCAGATATGCTTATTTGAATGCACGGAGGTCAGAATCTGACAGCATCTGTAGTCCTTTCTCTGTCTCTGAATCAGGCTTTTCCAAAACTTGCCAAAATCACCCAAAAATCACCTAAAATCATAGGAAAACCACAAAAACTCAAAGTAGCATTCAAAAAATGATTTTTTAACTAAAACCTACTAAAACATAATAAAACTTAATCAAATGTACTAAAAATACTAAGGAAACAATGCCAAAAATGTATGAAATATCCGATCATCAGAACACCAAACTTAAACTGTTGCTTGTCCCCAAGCAACTAAAAACAAGTAGGATTAAAAAGAAGAAAAAGATACAACAAGTCTTCAAAGTTTTCAATGAAGCTCAGTCCCAATTGATGAGCGGAGCTAGTAGCTCTTTACTTCTGAACAGTTTTGGCATCTCATTTTCCTTTGAAGCTCAGAAGTATTGGCATCCCTTGGAACTAGAATCTAGATAATATTATTGATTCTCTTAGTTTAGCTTTTCTTGATTCTTGAACATAGCTTCTTTTTTAGCCTGGCCATGTCCCTAAGCGTTTTGTTTTCCCGTATTACCACCGGATACATAAACGCCACAGATACTTAACTGGAGGAACCCTTGGATTCGACTTTAGCTTTGCTTAAAGTCCCAGACAATGGTGTCCAGAGTTCTTAGGTACACCCTTTTGCTTTTGGGATCACGACTTTAACTGCTCAGTCTCAAGCTTTTTACTTGACATCTTCACACCACAAGCATTTAGTTAAGGGAAGTAGTTAATTTGAACTTCTTAGGCCAAGATTTTATTTCTTTAGACCCTCCTAACCATTGTTGCTCAAAGGCTTAGATCCTTGCTCTTGCCTTTTGGTTTTAAGAGCTTTTGGCTTTTTCTTTTTCTTTTTTTTTTTTTGCTTTTTTCTCTTTCTTTTTTTCTTTTTCTTTTTGTTGCTTTTTCTTGCTTCAAGAATCAATTTTTTGGATTTTTCATATTACCAATAATACTTTTCCTTTTTCATCATTCTTTCAAGAGCCAATACGCTTAATTTTAACATCAAATATGCACTATTAATTCATGCATTCAGAAGGTAAAAGCAAGGGCCACCACATCAAAATAGTTGGACTACTCTTATTATATAACTCGAGCTTATGTATCTCACTATTCTTTTTTAAGAAAAAATTTCTTTTAAGCATTGTTAATGATACGTAGGATATTTTATAGCTTAAGACAAAACAAAACTAGGAATGGAAAAAATACTAAACATGATCATGCACCAGTAATAGAAAACAGGAAATAAGATAAAGGAAGGGGTAATAAAACTTAACCACCTCAGTTATGGCGGCTACTCATCTTCCATTAAGATGATTCACCTTCCTTTGGTGCTATTTGATGATAGTATACACCTAGAGCTCACTCTACGACACCAAACCTAAAAGGTTTCCTTGTCCCCAATCAAAGAAAATGTGGTCCTTCCTGTTTCTTCATGAGCGTTCAACGCCCACACTCTTTCTCCCTTCTGGCATTGAACGCTAGTAATGGGCATCCTTCAGGGTGTTCTGTTTCTCTCCTATGCATTCTTGTTTCTTTTCTAATGGCTACACATGATCACAAATGTTAGAAAACCTAGGAAAAATACGAAAAAGAATAGAAAGTAAAATAATACAAAATCAAACTAAGATAACAAAAAGAAAATAGAAAAGAAGAAAATGCTATAGGATACTCATGATCAGGTTACCTCCTGATGACTTGCATCATCTACCCTTTTTTCTTGCCTAAAAAGGACCATAAAAGAGCATAATCTCATTTGATCACTGCAATTTATAAGTTAATTGATGAATATTATGGTACATTGCTTTGAAATGGGTTTATGCTGAATTTCAGATGAAAATGGCATCAAAAAGGGAAGAAAACAACAAAACAAAGCTGGACGTGTGAAACTGGCGTGCCACTTAGAGCAAACGCCACAAAAATGTATGGGCGTGGCAAGCCAGGAGCTGGGCGTGGCACATCAGTATTGAATTCCAGAAAGGATCCTCAAGTCCTCTATATGGGCGTGGCATGCCAGTTATGATTTCCAGAGGAGCATGATTGAACAATTTGCATGGGCGTGGCACGCCAGGGGCTGGGCGTGGCACGCTAGCACAGTTTTCCAGAAAGGTCTCCCAAAGCCTTTACATGGGCGTGGCACGCCAAGAGCTGGGCATGGCACGCCAGTGTAAGTTTCCAGAGAGCAAAGTTGAAGGCCACAAAAGGGGCGTGGCACGCCAAGTTCATTACCCACTATGGGTGTGCCACTTGGACCATTGGGCGTGGCATGCCAGTTCATCAATCCAGAGGGGACAAATACATGGGCGTGCCACTTGGTGTCGAAGGCATGGCACGCCTGCTCTCAATCCTCACTTAGGCGTGCCACTTGAAGACCCAGGCGTGGCACGCCAATGCAAGAGAAGGTCAAAGCAAGGCTGGGCGTGCCACTTCAAGAGCAAGGTGTGGCACGCCAAGCTTAAAGGATTCACATTATAGTGGGCGTGCCACTTGAGCAGTAAGGCGTGGCATGCCAGTACAAGTTCCCAGAGAAGAGGTTGAAGGCCCAAAAGGCTGGACGTGCCACTTGGGCTCGAAGGCGTGGCACGCCAGCTTCAAAGCATCACTTGGGTGTGCCACTTGAAGACCCAGGCCTGGCACGCCAACACTACAAAAGACCAAAGCAAAGCCGGGCGTGCCACTTGGTGTCGAAGGCATGGCACGCCAACTCTCAACTCTCACTTGGGTGTGCCACTTGAAGACCCAGGCGTGGCACGCCAGCTACTGGATCAAAGAGGAATGCTGGGCGTGGCACGCCACACACTGGGCGTGCCACGCTAGTTCAATTGACCAGAGAGAAGAACCAAGCACACATAATGGGCGTGGCATGCCAGACCCTGGGCGTCCCACATTAGTTCAACTTTTTAGAGAGGAGAAGAAGATGGAGAAGGGCTGGGCGTGCCACTTGGGCTCGAAGGCGTGGCACGCCAGGCCAAACCAAGCTTTAAGAAAACCCTGGGCGTGCCACATGGGCTCGAAGGTGTGGCACGCCAGGGACACCATGGGCGTGGCGGGCCAAGCCAAATTGTAGGCTAGGCGTGGCACGCCACTTGAACGCCAGCCACATGCCAGCATGGAAGGTCACGTATATTGAGTTTTCTTTTCCCTCCAAAGTGTAATTTTCTTTTCTCTTTTGTATTTTCTTTATTCTAGTGCTAGGAGTAGTATAGATAACCCTTGAAAGTACTGAAAAAGGGGTGAAGCAGTAAGGAAGCTGAGTTGTTAAGTAGAGTTTTTAGTTAGATTTACTTTTTCACTTTATTATCTCTTCCATCTCTTGTACTTTTCTCTGAGCTATGAGTAGCTAAATTCCCTCTCATTGAGAGAGAGAGCTCTGTTGTACTTGATGGATTAATGATAGTGAATTTCTTCTTCTCTTCATCTTCTCTTTGATTTGCTAGAAGGAATTTTGTTTTAATGTTAGTATTCAATCATCTTGGGAAAGAGGTTGAATGCGAAATGGGTTTCATGGGAACCTTGGAAAAGGAAACATGAAATCATGCTAGAAATCCCTTCTCACACTTGAGTAGGATCTGGGTTTTGGTGTTTGGATATGGTGACATATAATCCTCCCTCTACTTTGACCTATGATGAAGTGTGGTATAATCAGGGACCAAGCATATCTCTCTTCATGAGCAATTAGACCAAGGAATTGGCTTTTGATCAAGATCTGGGAGATTGAGTCACCAAGGGATTGGGGCTCAATCAATCATGATTGCCTAGAGGTCAATAAGTTGCATGATTGAAGATGAGATGAACTAGATTTAATCCAAAGAGAACAACATCTCCTGATCTCAATAAATTCCCTCTATTTTTATCTTCTACATTCTTTATAGCTTTCTTTACATTCTGTCAATCTCCATTCCCGTTTACAATTAAGTCATTTAAGTTTCTACACTTTACATTCTTGCCATTTCCTTTTCTGCACTTTTCTGATTTTCTTTACTTTTGATGTCATTTATAATTCGTCCCATTTACAATTCTGCAATCACACTCTATTTTTCTTAGCTTAACTAATTCACCAATTGATTAAAATTGCTCAAATCTATCAATCTCTGTGGATACAATCCCACTCCACTATGGGTTATTACTTGACGATAATTTTTTGTGCGCTTGCCAAAAGAACGGATTCATCATTTTTTATATGGGGAGTGAATTCCGGTCATCACCTCCCAATAAGCGATTCTTTAATGTCATTAGCTTGACACTCGATTACTGACTTTTTTCTTCTTCTTCCAGTTGTTTAGCAGAAACGACTCCAAGGGGGAAAAAGAGAAGATCAGTGCCCTCGAATTTGAATTCCTCCTAACAAGCCTTCTTTTATTGTTATCAACTTGATTCTCCTTGTTTGTTAGGGTAAGGTTGTATTGTTTTTCCATTCCCTATGCATCTTCCTCTTGGGACCTTCCTCCTTGGTGGGGGGTGACTGCCCAACACCAAACTTAAGTTTGATGTCTGGGAAAATTGTATGAGTTTTCACCAAAGGAGGAGGCTTCAGTACTATATTCTGCATGGAAGTACCTCCTTTGTCAAGGGGTAGTGGAGGTTTAAGGATCTTGATAGTCATGTAATCCTCCTGTAACCACATCACCAATTTGCCTCTCTCAGCATCAAAGAGGTTTCTTCTAGTAGATAGAGACCATTGCTCCAAAAACTCAGCAAAAGGAATATTAATTTGCAGTTTCTTAGAGCCTTCCAAGGATTGTGAGTAGTGCTTGTCCTTGGTCTCCTTTTGGGTCTTCTGAGGGTGTGGTACTTCAGGCTTTCTTCTCACGAAAGGGGCGTGTAATAATGTGCTTCCAGCCTCTTCTTGAGTCTCTTCCTTATCTAGTTCCTCAACAGTGTGTACCATCTTAGGCTCAGCCTCCTTGGTATTAATGAGGGCCTTACACTCTTCTCTTGGACTCACTTCTATGTTTCTAGGAAGAGTGTTAGGGGAAAGTTTCTGAGGAAGGTTCTTCTGAATGACTGCACCGCACTCCTTAGTAAGCACCACTATCTCTACTTCCCTCCAATCCCTCTTGGTATTTAGTATTTCCTTCATGAACTTAGTATATGAAGGCATTTGTTCAAGAGCCTCTGCAAAGGGGATTTTGATCTCCAGTTTCTTGAAAGCTTTTAAGAATTTGGCAAATTGCCTATCCTTTTTCTTTCTGGAGTCCTTGAGGGTATGGTAACTTAGCCTTGTACTCAAGGGCCATGAGTGGTGCAGGGTGAGTGTCTATAGTGCCTATAAAAGAGCTACCAGCTTACTTAAGAGAGTTGTTCTCAGCACTTACACGTGTATAGCCTCCCTTGGACTGGTGTTCAATGCCTGGGCTGCCCCTTTCTGGGCGTTGGACGCCTTGCCTGCCCCCTTCTGGGCATTCAGCGCTCTCATGAGTGGCTTGAACTACAACTTGTTCATCTTCTGCCAGCTCTTCTCCCTGCCTCTTAATGTTCTAAGGCTGGGTGTTCAGGGTACTCTTTAATTGAAGAGCTTGGCACTCTTCTGTTATCTATTCAGACAAGTGTTGTTTAGCCTGGTTCAACCGTGCTTCTATATTCCTTATGGAGGCTTTGGTCTCTTGCATGAAGCCTTGCTAGCTCTTTACAAGTTCTACTATTGCAGGTGCCAGGTCAAGAGTACTCCGAGGCTGTGGAGGCTGAGAAGGAGGGTTGTTAACTGAACTTTGCAGGCTTAACACTTGTGTGAGAAAGTTCAACTGCTGGACTAAAGATTCATTTTGTTCATGGATAGCAAATTCGATTGACACTCTGTTGTCCTCCTTTTTCATTGAGGTCTTCTTTGATGAGTATAGGTATTGGTTGTTAGCTACCATCTCAATGAGTTCGTTGGCCTCCTCTAGAGTCTTCTTCATATGTAAAGAGCCACCCGCAGAATTATCCAGGGATACCTTGGCTCTTTCAGAGAGTCTGTCATAGAAGATATCCAGCTTGACCCACTCTGTGAACATTTCAATGGGACATTTTCTGAACATCAACTTGTACCTTTCCCAGGCATCATAAAAAGACTCATTATCCTCTTGTTTTGAAGCCTTGAATGTCCAGTCTTAGCTGGGATAGCTTCTTTAGGGGGAAGTACTTGTTCAGAAATTTGTAGACTAACTGACTCCAGGTATTCAAGCTCCCCTTGGGTTGGACATCCAACCAATCCTTTGGTTGATCTCTCAAAGAAAATGGGAAAAGCATCATCCTATAGACTTCAGGATCCACTCCCTTGGTCTTTATAGTACTACAGATCTACAGGAAGTCAGAGAAGAATCTAGTGGGGTCTTCCTGAGGAAATCCGTGAAACTGGCAAGTTTGTTGCACCAAGATGATCAACTGTGGGTTGAGCTCAAAATGAGCTACTCCAATAGGATGTATATTAATGCTCCTTCCATAGAAGTCAGGAGTGGGAGCTGTATAAGATCCCAAGGTTCTTCTGATTTGTGCATTCTCATTTGGATCCATAGTGATTTTTGGTATTCCTGCACAAGCAAGAGACAAAGAAAAGTGGGAGTCTCTATGTCAAAGCATAGAGAACTCCCAGTGAGATACCCAAGAAGAAAGAACAAGAATTAAAAATTCTCTTTTTTTTTTAAATAGATAAAAATAGAAAGAAATTATGAAATTCGAAAAATTTTTAAAAATTAGAAAGAAATGTGTGTAAAAAATGTTTGAAATTCAAAAAGAAAGAGAAAAGAAAAATTAAAGAAATACCAAAATTAAAATTAAAACAAGATAAAGCAAGCGATTAATTAAAAAGATTCGAAAATAAGATAAAAGATTTGATTTTAAAAATTTTTGAAATTTTTAAAAAAAATAGAAAGAGTCAATCAAAGATTTGAAAAATTGAAATTTGAAAAGAAGAATCAAACAAGATAAGATAAGATTTTAAAATTAAATTAGCAGATTTGATTTTTAAAAAGTTTTGAAATTAAAAGAGGAAAGAGAAAGGTGAATAAAAGAGATACCCAACTTTTAAAATTAGAATAAGATAAAAAAAAGCAACTAACTAACTAACAAGATTTGAAAAGAATAAAAGATTTGATCTTGAAAATTTGAAATTTAAAAAGGAAAAGTCAAATACAGAGTAGGAAAGATAAGATTTGAAAGATTTGAAAGATTTGAAAAGATTTTATTTTTAAAATTTGAGAATTGAATTTTGAAAATTTTGAATTTTGAAATTTTGAAGTTTAAAAATTGAACTTGAATTAAGGTAAGATAAGAATTTGAAGTTTGAATTTTAAAATTCGAATTTAAAACAAGATAAGATAAAATTTTGAATTTTAAAGAAAAAGATAAGACAAAGATTTGAAAAGATAACAAGAAAGTTTAAAATTTTGAATTTTGAATTTTCGAATTTTGAAAAATTAAAAAGACAAACACTAAAAGACGTAGAACTTAAAAATTTAGAAATCAATTGACTAGGATTTCGATTTGGGAAGACAAACACAAAAGGACACTAAACTTAAAAATTTTAAGATCAAACAAAAGAAAATAACAAGAACAGTTCGAATACTATGAAGAACACTCAAGGAAAATTTTCGAAAAACTAAAGGAAAGAAAAACCAAGAAACACAAAAAGGACACCAAACTTAAAGATTTTGAAATCTAACAAGAAAAATTATCAAGAAAAAATTTCGAACATCAAGAAAGAAAACAAGAACAATTTCGAACATTCAAAGAAAAAAGATGACCATAAAAAGGGACACCAAACTTAAAAACTAACACAAGACTCAAACAAAAGATAAATATTACTGAAGAAAAGAAAAGGTTTTGAAAAGTTTTTCAAAAAGAAAACACGAAACATGGTGCACAAAATTGTGATTCACACTTTTCACAACTTTGCACAACTAACCAGCAAGTGTACTGGGTCGTCCAAGTAATACCTTACGTGAGTAAGGGTCGATCCCACGGAGATTGTCGGCTTGAAGCAATCTATGGTTATCTTGTAAATCTCAGTAAGGAGATTAATGATAAAAATTACTTTTGTTTATGAAAACTAAATAACATGAAATAAATGTTACTTGTGATTCAGTAATGAAGAACAGATTGAGGTTTTGGAGACGCTTCGTCTTCTGGATCTCTGCTTTCCTCCCATCTTCTTCGTCACACACGCAAGGCTCCTTCCATGGCAAGCTGTATGTTGGTGGATCACCGTTGTCAATGGCTACCATCCGTCCTCTCAGTGAAAAGGGTCCATGTACATGGCTAATCATCTGTCGGTTCTCACTTGTGTTGGAATAAGATCCATTGATCCTTTTGCGTCTGTCACTACACCCAATACTTCTGAGTTTGAAGCTCGTCATAGTCATCCCTTCTCGGATCCTACTCAGAATACCACAGACAAGGTTTAGACGTTCCGGATCTCAGGGATGCTGCCAATTGATTATAGCTTTTACCACGAAGACTCTAGATTAAGGGATTTGAATGCTCTGTTGTCAGGAGAGGCAATCAAACTCCTGAACCAAGAGCCCAAGAGATATACAGTCAAGTTATTACAGATAGAACACAAGTGGTTGTCAGGCACGCTGGTACACGAAATTGTGATCTCAAGCAACGACGCCAGAAACTCTGTACGCACGTCTTAATAAATCGTTTTTCATTCACAACTTCGATACAACTAACCAGCAAGTGCACTGGGTCGTCCAAGTAATAAACCTTACGTGAGTAGGGGTCGATCCCACGGAGATTGTTGGTATGAAGCAAGCTATGGTCACCTTGTAAATCTCAGTCAGGCGGATATAAAATAGTTATGGAGTTTTTGAACATAAATAATAAATAGATAGAAAATAAGGATAGAAACACTTATGTAATTCATTGGTGAGAATTTCAGATAAGCGTATAGAGATGCTTTCGTTCCTCTGAATCTCTGCTTTCCTGTTGTCTTCATCCAATCAGTCTTACTCCTTTCCATGGCTGGCTGTATGTAAGGACATCACCGTTGTCAATGGCTACTTTTAATCCTCTCTGGAAAATGGTCCGATGCGCTGTCACTGCATGGCTAATCGTTTGGAGGCATCACCCTTGCCAATGGCTGCATCCTATTCTCTTGTGAAAATGGTCCAAATGCTCTGTCACAGCACGGCAAATTATCTGAGGTTCTCGATCATGCTGGAATAGGATTCACCCTCCTTTTGCGTCTGTCACTACGCCCAGCACTCGCGAGTTTGAAGTTCGTCACAGTCATTCAATCCCAGAGTCCTACTCGGAATACCACATACAAGGTTTAGACTTTCCGGACTCTCATGAATGCTGCCATCAATCTAGCTTATACCACGAAGATTCTGATTAAGAGATCCAAGAGATACTCATTCAATCTAAGGTGGAATGGAAGTGGTTGTCAGGCACGCGTTCGTGGGGGAATGATGATGATTTTCATGTTCATCACATTCAGGTTGAAGTGCGAATGAATATCTTAGAAGCGGAATAAGTTAAATTGAATAGAAAAACAGTAGTACTTTGCATTAATCTTTGAGGAATAGCAGAGCTCCACACCTTAATCTATGGAGTGCAGAAACTCTACCGTATGAAAATACATAAGTGATAATGGTCCAGGCATGGCCGAATGGCCAGCCCCCATAAAAGTCTAAGATAACATAAAACTGATCAAAGATGTCTAATACAATAGTAAAAAGTCCTATTTATACTAAACTAGTTACTAGGGTTTACAGAAGTAAGTAATTGATGCATAAATCCACTTCCGGGGCCCACTTGGTGTGTGCTTGGGCTGAGCTTGAATGTTACACGTGTAGAGGTCAATCTTGGAGTTGAACGCCAGTTTGTAACGTATTTCTGGCGTTCAACTCTGGCTTGTGACGTGTTTCTGGCGTTTAACTCCAGACAGCAGCGTAGAACTGGCGTTCAACGCCCTTTTATGTCATCTAAACTCGGCCAAAGTATGGACTATTATATATTGCTGGAAAGCCCTGGATGTCTACTTTCAAACTCAATTAGAAGCGCGCCATGTTGAATTCTGTAGCTCCAGAAAATCCACTTTGAGTGCAGGGAGGTCAAAATCCAACAGCATCAGCAGTCCTTCTTCAACCTCTGAATCTGATTTTTGCTCAAGTCCCTCAATTTCAGCCAGAAAATACCTGAAATCACAGAAAAACACACAAACTCATAGTAAAGTCCAGAAATGTGAATTTAACATAAAAACTAATGAAAACATCCCTAAAAGTAACTAGATTCTACTAAAAACATACTAAAAACAATGCCAAAAAGCGTATAAATTATCCGATCATCACACGCGTTCATAGGTTGAGAATGATGATGAGTGTCACGTATCATCACATTCTTCATAGTTAGATACGAGTGAATATCTTAGAACAGAAACAAGTGTGTTGAATAGAAAATAGAAGTAATTGCATTAATTCATCGAGACACAGCAGAGCTCCTCACCCCCAATCATCGAGTTTAGAGACTCATGCTGTAGAGATACAATGTAAAGCGTGAAAATGTCATGAAGTCCAAAATAAATCTCTAAAAGTAGTTTTTATACTAAGCTAGCAACCTAAGTTTACAGAAATTGAGTAGACTAAGATAGATAGTGCAGAAATCCACTTTCGGGGCCCACTTGGTGTGTGCTTGGGCTGAGCATTGAAGCTTCCATGTGTAGAGACTTTTTTTGGAGTTAAACGCTAGGTTGTAGCCTGTTTCTGGCGTTTAACTCTGGTTTGCAACCTGTTTCTGGCGTTTAACGCCAGAATAGGGTAAAGACTTGGCGTTAAACGCCAATTTGCGTCATCAAAGATTGGGCAAAGTATGGACTATTATATATTGATGGAAAGCCCTGGATGTCTACTTTCCAATGAATTGAGAGCGCGCCAATTGGGCTTTTGTAGCTCCAGAAATTCTATTTCGAGTGCAGGGAGGTCAGAATCCAACAGCATCTGCAGTCCTTTCTCAGCCTCTGAATCAGATTTTTGCTGAGGTCCCTCAATTTCAGCCAGAAAATACCTGAAATCACAGAAAAATACAAAAATTCATAGTAAAGTACAGAAATGTGATTTTTGCATAAAAACTAATAAAAATATACCAAAAATAGCTAGATCCTACTAAAAACTATATGAAAATACCCCCAAAAAGCATATAAAATATCTGCTCAACATAACACCAAACTTAAACTGTTGCTTGTCCTCAAGTAACTAGATAAATAAAATAGGATAGAAAGAAAATCAAGAGGCAATAACATCTCAGAGTTTTATATGAAGCTCAAATTCTCATTAGAAGCTTTTTACTTCCGAACAGTTTTGGCACCTCCATTTATCCTTTGAAGTTCAAAATGATTGGCATCTATTGAAACTTAGAATTCAGATAGTGTTATTGATTCTCCTAGTTTAGTATGTTGATTCTTGAATACAGCTACTTCATGAGTCTTGGCCGTGGCCCTAAGCACTTTGTTTTCCAGTATTACCACCGGATACATAAATGCCACAGACACATAACTGGGTGAACCTTTTTAGATTGTGACTTAGCTTTGCTAAAATCTCCAATTAGAGGTGTCCAGGGTTCTTAAGCACAATCTTTTTGCTTCGGATCACGACTTTAACCGCTCAGTCTCAAGCTTTTCACTTGACACCTTCACGCCACAAGCACATGGTTAGGGACAACTTGGTTTAGCCGCTTAGACCAGGATTTTATTCCCTTGGACCCTCCTATCCATTAATGCTCAAAGCCTTGGATCCCCTTTTTTATTACCCTTGCCTTTTGGTTTAAAGGGTTACTGGCTTTTTCTGCTCTCTTTTTTTTCACTGCTTTTTCTTACTTCAAGAATCAATTTCATGATTTTTCAGATTATCAATAACATTTCTCTTTTTCATCATTCTTCAAGAGCCAACAATTTTAACATTCATAAACAACAAATTCAAAAGACATATGCACTGCTCAAGCTTTCATTCAGAAAACAAAAAGTATTGCCACCACATATAAATAATTTGAATTTTTCTTATTAAAAACTCGAAAATAAAATTGCTTTCTTATTCTAAAAATTTGCTATTTTATTCATGTGCAATGATGATAAAAAAAAGATAAATTATAACTTATTTGGGGAATAAGAATAAAAATAAAGATACTAATTACTACTACTCATATAACTTCTAAGGTAGATTTCTAATAGTAAAAGTTATCACAGAGTTAAGACTAGGATTAGGACTCAACAACCTTTATTTTGGGAGATGGATGCTCCTTTAGTCTGTGGGGTGCTTGGACCTTCAAGAGATAGCTTCTGATGCTTCAGCTCCTGTAGCTCATGCCCCTGCTCCTCTTGGTCCTTCAGCAGTTTGCAGAGCATGCTATTTTGAACTTGTTGTTCTTCTTTCAGTTGATCCATAGCTTCTTGCAACTTGGTGACAGATGCTTCTAGGCAGGTCCAGTAGTCAATTTGAGGGATTTCTGGGAGGAACTCCTGTGCCCTCCTTTTGATGGAGTTATCCTGCACTTGTTGTCCCTCCATTAACTTTTTGGTGATTGGTTTCTCAACTGAGATATACTCATCCACTCCCATCTTCACCCCAGCATCTTTGCATAGCAGAGAGATTAGGTTTGGGTAAGCCAATTTAGCGTCAGTGGAGTTCTTGTTTGCAATTGTGTAGAGCTCACAAGAAATCAGATGATGAATTTCCACTTCGTTTTCCAGCATAATGCATTGGATCATCATTGCTCTTTTGATAGTGACTTCAGAGCAGTTGCTGGTGGGCAGTATAGAACGCCCAATGATGAGATATTTTGGTGGAGAAACGAATCTCTCCCAAAACACCCAAATCTAACCGGCAAGTGCACCGGGTCGCATCAAGTAATAAAAACTCACGGGAGTGAGGTCGATCCCACAGGGATTGAAGGATTGAGCAATTTTTGTTTAATGGTTGATTTAGTCAAGCGAATCAAGATTTGGTTGATTGATTGGTGATTTGCAGAATTTAAATTGCATGGAATTAAAGAGAGCAGGAAATTAAATTACTGAATCTTAAAGAACAAGAAATTAAATGGCAGAAACTTAGAGTGCAAGAAATGTAAATTGCGGAATCTTAAAGTGCAAGGAATGTAAATGACTTGAATTGTAAAGGGGATTGGGACTTGGATTTGCAGAAATTAAACAAGGAAAAATTAAATTGCATTAAACAGAAGAGAAAAAGGGAATTGGGATTGAATCGGATCCGAAACAGCAAAGTAGATAAACATGGAAAGCAGTAAATAGAGAATTGAAATGGGAAATCAGATCTCAGGACCCAGAGACTAGAAAACCAAGTCTAGATCTCAATGCCTTCCTAGATCCAACAAGAACAATTGCAAGGAAATTGTAAATTGCAAAGAAATTAGATGAGAAGCAAGTAATGGAAACAGAAATTCAAATTCAGTAAATAAACAGAGAGATCCAAGAATGAGATTGAAACAGAATTTCTTCAATTCTCCAACCCAAGATCCAAGACAATTGTAATTTAAATTGAAAGCAATAAAACTAAGAGGAAGAGAAGTGAATTCTCCTTCCTCAAGACAAAGAAATTAAAGATCACTCAATATCCAAAGCTCTCCGGAAACTATTATGAAAATTCAAAAGAAAAGCTCTCCGAAGAACTTGAATTCTATCCTATTTATACACTTTCTTCAAATGATCTTCAAGCCTTGAGTTGGGCCTTTGCTCTTGGTGGAATTGGGTTGAAAGAGGCCTTGGTTGATTGCTCTTGAAGTTTGCAGAAGAACCAAAGTGAACCAATTGAACCGGGTTGGAGTTTTGCAAAAGTTGGACCAAAAGTTGGAGCAAAAGTTAGGGGTCTAACTTTTGCTCCAACTTTTCATAGCAGCCCACAAAATTTGCTGATATGAACGTTGGTGCCAACGTTAGGGGTCTAACTTTGACCCTAACGTTGGCCTTGCCTTGTGTGCTTGTGGCGCCAACGTTAGCCACCAAGTTAGGGGGCTAACGTTGGCGCAAACTTTTGCTCCTCCTTGTGATTTTTATGTTCCAACGTTAGCCTCAAAGTTAGGGGCTAACGTTGGCGCAAACTTTTGATGGCCAGGGAGGATTTCTTCATGTCAACGTTAGGCTCAAAGTTAGGGGGCTAACGTTGGCGCAAACTTTTGGTGCCCAGGGGTAAATTTCATGTGCCAACGTTAGCCTCAAAGTTAGGGGGCTAACGTTGGCGCAAACTTTTGGTACCCAGGGAATGATTTTCAAGTTCCAACGTTAGCCTCTAAGTTAGGGGGCTAACGTTGGGGCTAACTTTTCAACCAAAAGTTTGTGCAAAAGTTTGATGCTAACTTTAGGTCCAGCTTTTTGCTTCCTGGTTCAATTTCACTTATTACATTGTCTTCTCTTTACTCCTAGCTATTCCTTCTTACTTCAACCTTTCTCCAAGCTTTCTTCACTTATAATTAATCAACCAAACTCATCAAAGCTATGCTCATAATCATGAGATATTCATTCTATCATAATATGCAACAATTTTAGCATAAAACCTCATGAAATGGCATGAATTTATACATGGTTGATTCAATCAAGGGAAACATGAAAATCTACTCAATTAGCTTGCTTATGGTTCAAGAAAGTGCATAATTCTAATGAAAACAAAAGAAAAAGACTAGTTAAAATAGGCTAGGATGACTTGTCATCACAACACCAAACTTAAAGCTTGCTTGTCCCCAAGCAAGAAAAGATTTATTGAGAAGAAAGAATGAGATGGAAGAGGATGTTCATGCTAGCAGAGTATTATTGATAGTTCATGGGATTTTGTATGGATATGCAAATACTCACTTCTTATTGACTCCTAGGCCTAGAAAGTCTCCTTCAAGCTTCAAGTGACATACTGCTATGACCTCTCATTATTCCTTTATCCTTGGCTATTACTTTGTTCATAAGCTTTATTTGAGTGTCATGTGTAGCAAGTTCATTTTCTTTTCTTTATACTTGACACATTATTCACCATAGACACTTGGCTCACATTCCTTCTTAAAACATTGATGCCCAGCACCTCTTTGGGTTACTAAATGCCTTGTAGTTAGGTTGCTCTTGATAGTGGACTTTCAGCTGATGATCCCGGATTAGTTAACCCAAGTCACCGAGTGTTGATGCACTCCTAAGAGCTTACTAATCCAAGCAGATCCTAATACAAAGACATCACAGGCATATATTTTAAAGTTCAAGCTATTGGTGTCCAGCTTTGTTTCTTTTTGTTTCCTTTTGTTCTACCACTTTTTGGCTATCTTTTTTTTTTCCTTCTTTTTGTTTTTCTTTCTAACCAAGGAATTTTTTTTTATTTAATTGAGATTCATAGACAGTAGGCCACTCTTTACTTAGAAGGAGGTATCCTGGCTCTTTATTCACTAAAAGTGAGCTATTATACAATCACACACATACCACCACTTACTTTTATTCTACTTCTATCTAACAGAGACTATCTTGCTTCACATTCAAACTTTTTCTTTTATTGAACTTAAAGATGCAGGGGACAAAACATACTTTTTGTTCAGTGAAAGTAAACACACAAGCACACACATAGACTAGCTTACTTATTTTAAAAGAAACAAACATGATGCAAAGACTTATAAAGAACTACTTAAAGATGCAAAGACAACTTAGAACAGATAGATTTTGTAGTGATGAATAAGGAGCAAGTCCACCTTTCATTTGTCATGCTTTTTCTTTCTCCTTTCATACACTTGGCTGCTATTGTTCCCACCACCCGTGTTTGGTGCCTGTTGATCTTGCCAAAAGCCAGCCTTATTCATAGCCTCCTCCACTCTATCTTCAAGTCTCATAGCCCTGCTTACTTCTACCTCACTTCTCTTTTTGAAGAATTCATCAAAAGTTGGGAACGCCGGATCCATGTTGTGCAAATGTTCTCCAATATAGTTTAGTTTGATTTGGCTATTGATGTTGTAATCGGCTTGTACTTCATACCTTGCATCTTGGAGTGTTGTGAACTCTTTGAGAGCCTTTAAATTTTCAGCTTGCATTTGTTCCAACTTCCCAAAAGATTCATGAGATTGAAAAGCATGTTCTTCTTGCATCACAAGGAATCTTGACTCGAATTCACTTTGTTTGTTCATTATCCTTAGCTCCCTTTCTTCTTGTGCTTGTTGGTTTTTCATGTACAGAGAATGGTATTCCTCTTGCCTTTCTTGGATTCTCGTGTACTGTTGTGACAATCTTCCTATTGCTTCTTGCATTTGAGTCATATCCATATTGCCATGTGGGAAAAAGTGTGGCTGTTCCTCCTCCTCTTGTGGCTCTTCTTCTATGTGTGGCTCATCTTCTTCCATTGGTTCTTCTCTTTCCCTTCCTCCATGTGGTCTTCGGCCTTGATGTGCTTCAAGGGGCATCATCATTCGTTCAATGGTTATGGGCATGCCTTGGCTTATCCACATTGGATTCTCCTCTTCCATTGGAACCTTAGCCTTTGCATACAACCTCCAAATGGTACTCGGATAGTATAACCAAGATCCGGCCGAATTCTTTTCAGCCAGCTTTTGAATGTCTTTTGCAAGGATTTCATGAACTCTTATCTCTCCTCCCATAATGATGCAATGCAGCATCACGGCTCTCTCCCTGTTAACTTCTGAGGTGTTTACTGTGCCCAGAATTGATCTTTTCATCAACTCATACCATCCTTTTGCTTCCGGAGTGAGGTTACATCTCTTCAGGAACTTGTATCTGTTCTTGTTATCTCCTTCCCACTCTGAGTTCTCAAAACAAATGTCTCTCGCAATCTCCTCATAATCCTGATCCTCATTCAATCTTTGTTGGTATCCCGATTCATCAAAGCGGACTGACTTTAGTTTCAAGACTTTCTTGATTGCATCCGGGCTAAAGTCTACTTCCACCCCCCGCACATAGCTCTTGTACGTTGGGGGCTCACGCATGTCAAGCCTTGGGACATTTGCATAGAACTCTCTTATGATATTTGCATTGATTCGGGTGGCTGGTGATGCAAGTTCCTCCCACCTCCTCTTTCGGATTTTGTTCTTCATTTCTTGGCATCCATCATCCGACAACAAGAATGGAATTTCAGGATAGATTCTTTTCTCGTTCATCCATTGAATTTGCATTTGATGAAACCAAGACTTGAACCTCCGTTGGTCATATTCATGTGTGTCTTCCTCCACTATGGGATCTTTTCCTTTTCTTCGTTTGGTTCTTGAGGAGGATGCCATGGTCACTTGGTTGGTTGAGAAGGAGTGTGAAGAATGTTGGAGAGTTTGATGTGTGTTTGGAGCAAAAAGAAATTGAGACCGGACTTGCTATGACAAGAAATGATGAAGAGAAGTTTAAGTGGTTGGAGTTTAAAGTAAGAGAAATGTTGCACAAAGCTTGTTATGTTAAGGAGTGATTCGGTCATGTGCATGGCTTGAAGGTGGTATGCTTTTAAATGAGCAATGAAGGGTTGGGATGCAATTAGACTTATGGAGATCAAAGGTATGCATGTAAGGATGAATGAAGACAAAGTTTGCTCCTTCCCTTGCCTTTGCCGTGATCATTCTCAAGGAGTGGCAGATTTCTTTTTCGAGGCATGTGATGGGATTTTGTCTTCATGCTAAGCTTTCCTTTGTCTTGTCTTTTTCTTTGAAGATTCTTTGACCTCCTAGTCACCACAACAAGACAACATACATTAGTCTTATCCAACCGTAGCAAGAGTGTTCTTTTTATTAATACTATGTGAACCATAAATTCTTATATCATTTGAACCGTGACACTCTCTCTTGAAGATACCAAACTTAATGTTTGGTCATATATAAAGAAAATAAGTATCTTCCTCCAATTAGTGAGATTCAAATGTTACATGTTCATAAGAATTGTTTTCATCATACTTTCTCTCTTTTTTTTTTTTCATGAAGGATCAATTGTATCCCTAAATCGGTGCATCAAGGTTTGATGAACACCAAACTTGTTTCTTGTCAAAGGGTACATCACAATTAATGCCTTCATTACCGGAAAAGAATTTTTTTCATTTATAAGATTTTAAAAAACAACAATTGTATGATTATTGATGCATGAGTTTCTACTTTTCATGAAGCTATGTGGACACCAAACTTAGTGTTCGGCCATATGCTTTGTCAAGATACTCCAAACATGCAAAATGGAATTATTTGTAACATTGGTTTAGTGTGCTTGAAAGCACACCAAACTTAGCATATGTTTCAAAATAGTGCATGCAGTCAATGGACATATTCATGAAAAGAGAAAAGAATTCATGCTCAATTGATCATAACTTATTGAGTTTAAAATGACATGAATCTTAAAGCATGGGTTGCCTCCCATGGAGCGCTCTTTTATTGTCATTAGCTTGACATTGGAGCTTTCTTTTATGGTGGTTGGTGCTTGTAGGGCCTCAATTTGTCTCCTCTGACCGTGATCCTCTTCTTTGTTCTCTGGTGTTCAATTTCAGCATGCTCTAATAATAGTATGTTGCTGACAGTGTAGTAATCCTCGGTTTGTTGATTTGTCCCCAGCTGTTGATATATCAGTTGCACTTTGTCACCTTTGGAAAGCCCCTCTGTTGGAATCTTTCTGTTCTTCCAACCCCTTTTTGCTTTGTTTCTGCGTTTCATCTTTCCTTTTGTTGTTCTTTCTTTTCTGGCCGTAGGTTTTCCTTGGGGACCTCTCTTCTCAGTGGCCAATACTCTAATATCCTCTTGGGCTTTTTCATCAGTCTGCACAATCCTTAGCATTGGGATGTTGCTGTGACTTTCCTGGTCATTTTTCATATAGTCTTTCTTCTCCTTGCTAAATTGTGCCTCTGGTAATACCTTCAGAGTGACACTCTGGTCATGCATCCTGAGAGTTAATTCCCCTTCCTCTACGTCTATGATAGCTCTAGCAGTGGCCAAGAATGGCCTTCCCAGTATAACAGAGTCATCATCATCATCGTTTGATTCTAGAACCACAAAATCAGCAGGGTATATAAAACTGTCCACCTTGACCAAAAGATTTTCAATTACACCCCTGGGGTATACCATTGACTTGTCTACCAGCTCCAGAGACATTTGTACTGGTTTGACCTCCTCTATATGCAGCTTTTTCACCAAGGAAGATGGTATTAAGTTAATACTTGCTCCGAGATCGCACATTGCTTTAGTGATGGTCAATTTCCCAATGGTGCAAGGCAACAGGAAGCTCCCTGGGTCCTCAAGCTTGGGAGGAAGCCCCTTTTGAATCAAGGCCCTGCATTCCTCAGTAATCATTATGGTTTCTTTCTCATCCCAGCTTCTTTTCTTGTTGACAAGCTCCTTCAAGAATTTGGAGTATAGAGGCATTTGCTCAAGTGCTTCAGCCAAGGGGATATTAATTTCTAGCTTCTTGAAAATCTCAAGGAATTTGTGAAAATGCTGGTCTTTAACCTCTTTGTTAAACCTATGGGGATATGGCAGTGGAGGTGTGGTGCTCTTTCCTATTTGCTGCTGTCCCTGAGCTACTTCCTTTGAGCTATGTGGCTGGTTGTCCTTCTCTTTAAGTTTCTCAGTGCTTTTGTTTGGCATCACAACTTGCTCCTTGGCCTCATCTGCCTTTGTTTGCTTCTCATCCTCCGTTGGTTCTTTGGTGTTCTCTGCTTGCTTCCTTGTAGTGTCATTGTTGCTTATCAATGTTCTCCCACTCTTTAATTGTATTGCCTTGCATTCCTCCTTGGGATTTGGGATTGTGTCACTGGGCAGTGAGTTTGAAGGTCTCTCAATAGATACTTGCTTGGAGAGTTGCCCCATCTGTCTCTCTAGGCTCTTCAGGGAGGCTTCCTGATTCTTGGTTACCATTTCCTGGTGTTTCAACATTTTGTCTATCATGGCCTCCAAGTGAGTGATTCTTTGGGCTTCAGGTGATACTTGAGGTGGGTTATGAGATGTGGGTGGTGGATGGTAGGCATTTTGGTTGGTGGGTTGGTTATTAGATTGGTATTGGTTGAGGTTGGGGTAGTTGTTTTGACGTTTTCTGTAGGGGTTTTGGCTAGTCTGCTGCTGGTTGTGGTTTTGGTTGCTTCTTGGGTTGTGTTGGTTTGAGTTCCTTTGCCATGGTTGTTGGTTTTGGGTATGGTTATCTCCCCATCTGAGGTTTGGGTGGTTCTTCCAAGATGGATTGTTTGTATCACCATATACTTCATTTGGTCCTTGGTTGTGCATATACTGTACTTGCTCTTGTTGTTGTTCTTCTTGAGTTTCTTCACTCTGTCCCCATGTGGTTGATGGTTGGCTAGTGTTAACTGCTGCAACTTGGAGACTATCAATCCTCTTGGCCATTTGCTCAAATTATTGTTAAATTTGCTGCTGCATCATCTTGTTTTGAGCTAGGATTGAATCCACTCCTTCTAGCTCCATTACTCCTCTCCTTTGTGATGGTTGGCGGCCTCTTTGATGAGCAAAGAAATATTGGTTGTTGGACACCATATCAATGAGTTCTTGAGCTTCTTCTGCAGTTTTCATGAGTTGCAAGGAACCTCCAGCTGAATGATCCAAAGCTTCCTGGGATTTCAGTGTCAAGCCTTCATAGAAGTTTTGAAGCTTCTCCCACTCATTAAACATGGCAGGGGGACATTTCCTGATCAGAGCCTTGTACCTCTCCGATGCCTCATAGATGGGTTCGGCCTCCATTTGTGTAAATGTTTGTACCTCAGCCTTTAACCTTATAATCCTCTGAGGTGGATAAAATTTTGCAAGGAACTTAGTTACCAAATCATCCCAGTTGTTGATGCTGTCCCTTGTAAAAGATTCCAACCATTGAGTGGCCTTGTCCCTGAGAGAAAATGGGAATAGCATCAGTTTGTAACTGTCAGGGGGCACTCCATTAGTTTTGACAGTGTTGCATATCCTCAAGAAAGTGGATAAATGTTGGTGTGGGTCCTCAAGTGGTCCTCCCCCAAAAGAGCAATTGTTCTGAACCAAAGTGATGAGTTGTGGCTTGAGTTCAAAATTGTTAGCATTGACATTTGGAGCCAAGATGCTGCTCCCACAATGTCTAGGATTTGCAAAGGTATAGGAAGCCAAAACTCTCCTCTGGGGTGGGTTGCCATTGTTGTTGTCTTCTCCACCTGGTGGATTGGTTAAATGTTCCTCCATCTCTTGGAATTCTTCGTCTGATTCCTCTTCTCCAACAATATTTTTCCCTCTTTCAGATCTTCTTAACCTCCTGAGAGTTCTTTCATCTTGTTCATGAAAATTGGGTATGGTTCTTTTTGTACCTGACATACAAGCAGAGCATGAGAAATGCACAAAACCAGTGACACTTCAATTTACTGCTAGATTGAAGTGTTAGTTAGTTTAAGCAAAAAATCAAACAGTTAGTGGGTTAATCAAATTTAAAGAAAAAGTGCTTGATCTAGATTACCACCTCACTTAATCATTGTCAATCTAATCAATCCCCGGCAACGGCGCCAAAAACTTGATGAGATATTTTGGTGGAGAAACGAATCTCTCCCAAAACACCCAAATCTAACCGGCAAGTGCACCGGGTCGCATCAAGTAATAAAAACTCACGGGAGTGAGGTCGATCCCACAGGGATTGAAGGATTGAGCAATTTTTGTTTAATGGTTGATTTAGTCAAGCGAATCAAGATTTGGTTGATTGATTGGTGATTTGCAGAATTTAAATTGCATGGAATTAAAGAGAGCAGGAAATTAAATTACTGAATCTTAAAGAACAAGAAATTAAATGGCAGAAACTTAGAGTGCAAGAAATGTAAATTGCGGAATCTTAAAGTGCAAGGAATGTAAATGACTTGAATTGTAAAGGGGATTGGGACTTGGATTTGCAGAAATTAAACAAGGAAAAATTAAATTGCATTAAACAGAAGAGAAAAAGGGAATTGGGATTGAATCGGATCCGAAACAGCAAAGTAGATAAACATGGAAAGCAGTAAACAGAGAATTGAAATGGGAAATCAGATCTCAGGACCCAGAGACTAGAAAACCAAGTCTAGATCTCAATGCCTTCCTAGATCCAACAAGAACAATTTCAAGGAAATTGTAAATTGCAAAGAAATTAGATGAGAAGCAAGTAATGGAAACAGAAATTCAAATTCAGTAAATAAACAGAGAGATCCAAGGATGAGATTGAAACAGAATTTCTTCAATTCTCCAACCCAAGATCCAAGACAATTGTAATTTAAATTGAAAGCAATAAAACTAAGAGGAAGAGAAGTGAATTCTCCTTCCTCAAGACAAAGAAATTAAAGATCACTCAATATCCAAAGCTCTCCGGAAACTATTATGAAAATTCAAAAGAAAAGCTCTCCGAAGAACTTGAATTCTATCCTATTTATACACTTTCTTCAAATGATCTTCAAGCCTTGAGTTGGGCCTTTGCTCTTGGTGGAATTGGGTTGAAAGAGGCCTTGGTTGATTGCTCTTGAGGTTTGGAGAAGAACCAAAGTGAACCAATTGAACCGGGTTGGAGTTTTGCAAAAGTTGGACCAAAAGTTAGAGCAAAAGTTAGGGGTCTAACTTTTGCTCCAACTTTTCATAGCAGCCCACAAAATTTGCTGATATGAACGTTGGTGCCAACGTTAGAGGTCTAACTTTGACCCTAACGTTGGCCTTGCCTTGTGTGCTTGTGGTGCCAACGTTAGCCACCAAGTTAGCGGGCTAACGTTGGCGCAAACTTTTGCTCCTCCTTATGATTTTTATGTGCCAACGTTAGCCTCAAAGTTACGGGGCTAACATTGGCGCAAACTTTTGATGCCCAGGGAGGATTTCTTCATGCCAACGTTAGCCTCAAAGTTAGGGAGCTAACGTTGGCGCAAACTTTTGGTGCCCAGGGGTAAATTTCATGTGCCAACGTTAGCCTCAAAGTTAGGGGGCTAACGTTGGCGCAAACTTTTGGTACCCAGGGAATGATTTTCACGTTCCAACGTTAGCCTCCAAGTTAGGGGGCTAACGTTGGGGCTAACTTTTCAACCAAAAGTTTGTGCAAAAGTTTGATGCTAACTTTAGGTCCAGCTTTTTGCTTCCTGGTACAATTTCACTTATTCCATTGTCTTCTCTTTACTCCTAGCTATTCCTTCTTACTTCAACCTTTCTCCAAGCTTTCTTCACCTATAATTAATCAACCAAACTCATCAAAGCTATGCTCATAATCATGAGATATTCATTCTATCATAATATGCAACAATTTTAGCATAAAACCTCATGAAATGGCATGAATTTATACATGGTTGATTCAATCAAGGGAAACATAAAAATCTACTCAATTAGCTTGCTTATGGTTCAAGAAAGTGCATAATTCTAATGAAAACAAAAGAAAAAGACTAGTTAAAATAGGCTAGGATGACTTGTCATCACCCAATAAAGTCTAGCCAGCCCCTAGCAATTGGTTTGAGATCTCCTCTCTTGAGTTGATTTGGGACACCCTTTGCATTGGTTATCCACTTGGTTCTAGGGATGACTATGTCCTCTAGAACTTGGTCTAAGCGCTTATCAAATCTCACCATTCTCCTATTAAAGGATTCTGGATCATCTTATAGTTGAGGCAGCTTGAAGACCTCTCTTATTTTGTCTTGGTGGAAGTACATAATCTTCCCTCTGACAAGGTTCGAAAGGTATAGAAGGCGGCTCCAGTTAATCTCTGCTTATCTGTTTGCCACAGATTTGCGTAGAATTCCTGAACCATGTTTCTACCCACCTTTGTCTCAGGATTAGCCAGAATTTCCCAGCCTCTATTTCGAATTTGCTCTTAGATCTCTGGATATTCGTCTTCATTCAGATCAAATTTAACTTCCGGGATCACTGATCTTAGACCCATTATTTTGTAGTAATGGTCTGCATGTTCTTGGTTAAGAACCTCTCTTGATTCCAAAGTGGTTTTAGAATATTCTCTTTCTTTCCTGTTGAAGTGGTTTGTTTTCCTTTAGGAGCCATGATCTTAGTGAGTCTTAGCTCAATGATCACAAAAATCACACCAAACTTAGAGGTTTACTTGTCCTCAAGCAAAAGAAAGGAAAGGAGAGGAATAGAAGGAGAGACAAATTCGAATTGTGGAGGAGAGGGGGTGGCCGAATGTGAATTTAAAGAGGAGGGGGGTAGGTTCAAAAATTTTGAAGAAGATATGCTAGAAGATATGATTTGTAAAAAGATAATTATGATATACAAAAGATATAGTTTTAAAATTGAAAAGATAAGAGAGAGATTTGAAAAAGATAAATCTACCTTTTGAAAAGATAGTATGATGATTTGAAAAAGATTTGAAAAGAATTTTAAAAGATATTTGAAGAAGAATGAAGAAAGATTTTTAGGCTTGAAATAATTTGAAATTGAAATTGAAAAATGAGAATTTGTAACATGTTCATGCAAGAAATCATGGATGGAAATATGAAAATTTGAGAAAAATTGAAGTGAAAAACAAACTTCCTCCCCTCCACACTTTTGGCGTTAAACGCCCAGTTGTTGCTTGTTTTGGGCGTTTAACGCCCCTTTGTTGCTTGTTTTGGGCGTTTAACGCCCAGCCAGGTACCCTGGCTGGTGTTAAACGCCAGAAATCCTTTGTCATTGGGTGTTTTTTTGAACGCCCAAGATGCTGCAAGTTTGGCGTTAAACACCCAAAATGGCACCCATTCTGGCGTTTAACGCCCCAAAAGGTATCTTTATTGGTGTTAAACGCCCAGTAGAAGCTTCTTTTGGGCGTTTAATGCCCAGATATACCTCTTACTGGCGTTTTCTTGCCAATGAGCTCCTTTTCCCTATTTTGTGCTCTGAATCCTTCTGTAGCTCTGTGAGCTTATGCAATTGATACTTTACCTTGAAGATTATTTATATTAAGCTCATATAATTATTATTTAAATAACAAATAAGCTTTGCTAATGGCTGGGTTACCTCCTAGCAAGCACTTCTTTATTGTCTTTAGCTGGACCTTGCTGAGCTTTTAATCTAGCCTCAGCTTTGAGCATTCTTGCTCAACATTGCCTTCAAGATAATGCTTGATTCTCTGTCCATTAACAATGAACTTCTTATTAGAGTCAATATCTTGAAGCTCTACATACCCATATGGTGACACACTCGTAATCACATATGGTCCCTTCCACCGAGATTTTAGTTTCCCGGGGAACAATCTGAGCCTAGAGTTGAACAGCAGAACTTTCTGTCCTGGCTCAAAGACTCTGGGTGACAGTTTCTTGTCATGCCACCTTTTTGCTTTCTCCTTGTAAATTTTTGCATTTTCAAAAGCATTGAGTTTGAATTCCTCTAGCTCATTCAACTGGAGCAATCTTTTCTCTCCAGCTAACTTGGCATCAAGATTTAGGAATCTGGTTTCCCAGTAGGCCTTTGTTCTACTTCCACTAGCAAATGGCACGCTTTTCCATACACAATATGGTATGGAGAGGTCCCTATGGGAGTCTTGAATGCTATTCGGTATGCCCACAAAGCATCATCCAGACTTCTTGTCCAATCCCTTCTACGGGTAATTACAGTTCGTTCCAGGATTCTTTTTAGTTCTCTATTAGAGACTTCAGCTTGCCCATTTGTCTGTGGATGATATGGAGTTGCTACTTTATGGCTAATTCCATATCGGACCATAGCAAAGTAAAGCTGTTTATTGCAGAAGTGAGTGTCTCATCACTGATTAATACTCTAGGGACACCGAACCTGCTGAAGATATGTTTCTGGAGGAACTTCAGCACTGTCTTAGTATCATTAGTGGGTGTTACAATTGCCTCTACCCATTTAGATATATAGTCTACTGCCACCAGAATATACATGTTTGAGTATGATGGTGGGAAAGGCCCCATGAAATCAATACCCCATACATCAAACAACTCAATCTCTAAGATCCCTTGTTGAGGCATGGCGTAGCCATGAGGCAGATTACCAGCTCTCTAGCAACTGTCACAGTTACGTACGAACTCTCGGGAGCCTCTATAGAGAGTAGGCCAGTAGAAGCCACATTGGAGAACCTTGGTGGCTATTCGCTCACCTCCGAAATGGCCTCCATATTGTTATCTATGGCAATGCCATAAGATCTTTTGTGCCTCTTCCTTGGGCACACACCTACGGATTATTCCATCTACACATCTCTTAAAGAGATATGGTTTATCCCACAAGTAATACTTTGCATCAGCAATTAATTTCTTTGTTTGCTGCCTGCTGTACTCTTTGGGTATGAATCTTACAGCTTTATAGTTTGCAGTATCTGCAAACCATGGTGTTTCCTGAATGGCAAACAATTGCTCATCCGGAAAGGTTTCAAAGATCTCAATAGAGGGGGAGGACGCCCCTTCTACTGGTTCTATCCGGGACAGATGATCGGCTACTTGGTTTTCTGTCCTTTTTCTGTCTCTTATTTCTATATCAAACTCTTGCAGAAGCAACACCCATCTTATGAGCCTGGGTTTTGAATCCTGCTTTGTAAGTAGATATTTAGGAGCAGTATGGTCAGTGTACACAATCACTTTTGATCCTACTAAGTATGATCTAAACTTGTCAATGGCATAAACCACTGCAAGCAGCTCTTTTTCTGTGGTTGTGTAATTTTTCTGTGCATCATTTAAAACACCGCTAGCATAATAAATGACATGCAGAAGCTTGTTATGCCTCTGTCCCAGTACTGCACCAATGGCATGGTCACTGGCATCACACATTAGCTTGAATGGTAATGTCCAGTCTGGTGCAGAAATAACTGGTGCTGTGACCAGCTTAGCTTTTAGAATTTCAAATGCATGCAGACACTCTGTGTCAAATACAAAGGGCGTGTCAGCAGCTAGCAGATTGCTCAGAGGTTTTGCAATTTTTGAAAAATCCTTTATGAACCTCCTATAGAATCCTGCATGCCCCAGAAAGCTTCTGATTGCCTTAACATTGGCAAGTGGTGGTAATTTTTCAATCACTTCCACTTTAGCTTGATCCACCTCTATTCCCTTGTTTGAAATTTTATGCCCAAGGACAATTCCTTTAGTCACCATAAAGTGACATTTCTCCCAGTTTAAGACTAGGTTGGTCTCTTGGCATCTTTTCAGAACAAGTGCTAAATGATTAAGGAAGGAGCTGAATGAGTCTCCAAATACTGAAAACTCATCCATGAAGACTTCCAGAAATTTCTCTACCATATCAGAGAAGATAGAAAGCATGCACCTCTAAAAGGTTGCAGGTGCATTGCACAGACCAAAAGGCATCCTTCTGTAGGCAAACACTCCAGAGGGACATGTGAATGCTATTTTCTCTTGGTCCTGAGGATCTACTGCAATTTGGTTGTAACCTGAATAGCCATCCAAAAAGTAGTAATATTCATGACCTTCTAGTCTCTCTAGCATCTGGTCTATGAACGGTAAAGGAAAGTGATCCTTCTTGGTGGTTGTATTGTGCCTTCTGTAATCAATACACATACGCCACCCTTTAACTGTTCTTGTAGGAAGCAGTTCATTCTTTTTATTATGAACCACTGTCATGCCTCCCTTCTTGAGGACAACTTAGACAGGGCTCACCCAGGGGCTATCAGAAATAGGATAAATAATCCCAACCTCCAGTAACTTCGTGACCTCTTTCTGCACCACCTCCTTCATGGCTGGATTTAGCCGCCTTTGTGGTTAAACCACTGGCTTAGCATCGTCCTCCAATAGGATCTTGTGCATGCATCTTGCTGGGATGATGCCCTTAAGATCACTTATGGACCACCCAAGAGCTGCCTTGTGTGTCCTTAACACTTGAAGTAGTGCTTTCTCTTCCTGTGGATTTAAAGCAGAGCTTATGATCACCGAAAAAGTGTCACCTTCTCCCAGAAATACATATTTCAGGAATGGTAGTAGTGGTTTGAGCTCGGGTTTAGGAGGTTTTTCCTCTTCCTGAGGAATTTTCAGAGCCTCTTTTATTTTCTCTGATTCCTCCAGATCAGGCTGAACATCTTTAAAGATGTCTTCTAGCTCTGATTCGAGACTCTCAGCCATGTTGATCTCCTCTACCAGGGAGTCAATAATATCAACACGCATGCAGTCTTTTGATGTGTCTGGATGCTTCATTGCCTCAACATCATTTAGCCTGAACTCATCCTCGTTGACTCTCAAGGTCACTTCCCCTTTTTGAACATTAATGAGGGTTCGTCCAGTTGCTAGGAAGGGTCTTCCTAGAATGAGAGTTGCACTCTTGTGCTCCTCCATCTCCAATACTATAAAGTCCGTGGGAAAGTTAAATGGCCCAACCTTGACAATCATGTCCTCAATTATGCCTGATGGATATTTAATAGAGCCATCAGCAAGTTGAAGACATATCCGGGTTGGTTTGACCTCTTCAGTCAAGCCAAGCTTTCTGATAGTAAATGCAGGGATTAGATTGATACTTGCCCCAAGGTCACATAGAGCTGTCTTGGTGCAAGTACCTTCTAATGTGCATGGTATCATAAAGCTTCTGGGATCCTTAAACTTTTCTGGTAAGCTTGTTAGGATGACTGCACTGCATTCTTCAGTGAGAAAAACTTTTTCTGTTTCTCTCCAATCCTTCTTATGACTCAAGATCTCTTTCATGAACTTAGCATAAGACAGAATTTTCTCAAGTGCCTCTCCAAACGGAATCTTTATTTCAAGAGTCCTGAGATAGTCTGCAAAGCGGGCAAATTGTTTATCCTGTTCCGCTTGGGGGAGTTTCTGAGGATAAGGCATTTTGGCTTTATATTCTTCAACCTTAGTTGCTGCAGGTTTATTTCCTACAGAGGCAGGTTGAGAAGCCTTCTTGAGGGAGTTATTATCAGCACTTGCAGGTGTCTAATCCCTCACTGGCATTTGAACGCCAGAACTGGACATGGATTGGGCATTTGACGCTAGATTCCTACCATTTTCTGGCGTTTGAACGCCAGAACTGAACATGGATTGGGCGTTTAACGCCAATTTCTCACCCTTTTCTGGCGTTTGAACGCTAGACTTATTCCTCTCTGGACTCTTAATGTCCTCAGAGGGATTTTGGGTAGCAGGTTGCTCATCCTCTGTCAGCTGTTCTTTTCTTGGCTTTCTGCTGCTTTGAGTTGAGGTATTTAATGTTTTTCCACTTCTTAATTGAACTGCTTGGCTCTTCTCTGTTATCTATTTTGATAACTGCTGTTTTGTCTGATTCAATTGTGATTCCATATCCTTATTAGAATTTTTTCTTTCTTGTAGCATCTCCTTACATTCTGCTAACTGCCTTCTTATATAAGATAGTTGCTGATTGAGTTCAGCAACTTGTTCCTGAGGACTAAAGTCAGTTGATACTGCCTTAGCTTCTTCTTTCATGGGGGACTCATTACTTATGTACAGATGCTGATTTCTAGCAACTATATCGATAAGCTCTTGAGCCTCTTCAATAGTCTTTCTCATGTGTATAGATCCACCAGCGGCGTGGTCTAGAGATATCTAAGCTTTTTCTGTAAGCCCATAGTAGAAGATGTCTAACTGCACCCACTCTGAAAACATTTCAGAGGGGCATTTCCTTAGCATCCCTCTGTACCTCTCCCAGGCATTATAAAGGGATTCATCATCCTCTTGTTTAAAGCCCTGGATGTCCAGCTTTAGCTGTGTCATCCTTTTTGAAGGGAAATATTGATTCAGGAATTTGTCTGATAACTGTTTCCATGATCTTATGCTTGCTGTAGTTTGGTTATTTAACCACCTCTTAGCTTGATCTTTTACAGCAAATGGAAACAGTAATAATCTGTAGACATTCTGATCTACTTTCTCGTCACGTACTGTGTCAGCAATTTGCAAGAACTGTGCCAGAAACTCAGTAGGTTCTTCTTGTGGAAGACCGGAATACTGGCAATTTTGCTGCACCATGACAATGAGCTGAGGATTTAGCTCAAAACTACTTGCTTTGATGGGAGGTATACAGATGCAGCTCCCATATGCAGTAGTAATAGGTTAGCATATGACCCCAGAGTCCTTCTGGACTATTCATTTCCATCTAGGTCCATGATGGATAAAAGGAAGTTGATATGAATTGCAGATAAAATATATTTTTGTTTTTATTTTATTTAAGTAGAAACAAACCAAATAATTAAAAATAAAAATAATAAGATAAAATAAAATAATTACAATTTTCAAAAACTAAAATAATTACTTAATTAAGAAGATTTGAAAAATTTTGGATATGATTTTTGAAAAAGATTTTGAATTTTAAAATTTCAAAACTAAGATGAGATAGAATAAAAAGTTTTTAAATAGAAATCTGAATTTTTAAAGGAAAATTCGAAAATTAATTAAAAGAAAGAGAAAAGATATTTTTGAATTTAATGAAGAAAGAGAAAAACAGTAAAAATGACACCAAACTTAAATTTTTAGATCAAAACAAAGGAAACAAACAGGAAAACTTTGAATATCACGATGAACGCTAAGAACAACTTTTGAAAAATTTTTAAGAAAACAGAAACACAAAGGACACCAAAATTAAAAAATGAAACTAAACTCAAACAGAAAAATTCAATTATTAGTTTATAAAAAATTTTCAAAAAAAAAATTGAAAAAGAAAATAAAGATTTTAAAAAAAGTTTCAACCAAAAACAATAATAGAAGACGCAATTTTAGTGACTCTAAACTAAAAAGATAAATGTTTCCTAATCTAAGCAACAAAATAAACTGTCAGTTGTCCGAACTCGAACAATCCCCGGCAACAGTGCCAAAAAGTTGGTGCACGAAATTGTGATTCACACTTTTCACAACTTCGCACAACTAACCAGCAAGTGCACTAGGTCGTCCAAGTAATACCTTACGTGAGTAAGGGTCGATCCCACGGAGATTGTCGGCTTGAAGCAATCTATGGTTATCTTGTAAATCTTAGTCAAGAGATTAATGATAAAAATTACTTTTGTTTATGAAAACTAAATAACATGAAATAAAGGTTACTTGTGATTCAGTAATGGAGAACAGATTGAGGTTTTGGAGATGCTTTGTCTTCTGGATCTCTGCTTTCCTCCCATCTTCTTCGTCACACACGCAAGGCTCCTTCCATGGCAAACTATATGTTGGTGGATCACCATTGTCAATGGCTACCATCCGTCCTCTCAGTGAAAAGGGTCCATGTACATGGCTAATCATCTGTCGGTTCTCACTTGTGTTGGAATAAGATCCATTAATCCTTTTGCGTCTGTCACTACGCCCAATACTTGTGAGTTTAAAGCTCGTCACAATCATCCCTTCCCGGATCCTACTCAGAATACCACAGACAAGGTTTAGACGTTCCGGATCTCAGGGATGCTGCCAATTGATTCTAGCTTTTACCACGAAGACTCTGGATTAAGGGATTTGAACGCTCTGTTGTCAGGAAAGGCAATCAAACTCCTGAACCAGGAGCCCAAGAGTTATACACTCAAGTTATTACAGATAGAACGTAAGTAGTTGTCAGGCACACGTTCATAGGTTGAGAATGATGATAAGTGTCATGGATCATCACATTCTTCACGTTTAGATACGAGTGAATATCTTAGAACAGAAACAAGCGTGTTGAATAGAAAATAGAAGTCATTGCATTAATTCATCGAGACACAGCAGAGCTCCTCACCCCCAACCATGGAGTTTAGAGACTCATGCTGTAGAGATACAATGTGAAAATGTCATGAGGTCCAAAATAAATCTCTAAAAGTAGTTTTTATACTAAGCTAGTGACCTAAGTTTACAAAAATTGAGTAGACTTAGATAGATAGTGTAGAAATCCACTTCCGGGGCCCACTTGGTGTGTGCTTGGGCTGAGCATTGAAGCTTTCATGTGTAGAGACTTTTTTTGGAGTTAAACGCCAGGATGTAGCCTGTTTCTGGCGTTTAACTCTGCTTTGCAACCTGTTTCTGGCGTTTAGCGCCAGAATAGGGTAAAGACTTGGCGTTAAACGCCAATTTGCGTCGTCAAAGCTTGAGCAAAGTATGAACTATTATATATTGCTAGAAATCTCTGGATGTCTACTTTCCAACGCAATTAAGAGCACACCAATTGAGCTTCTGTAGCTCCAGAAAGTCCATTTCGAGTGCAGGGAGGTCAGAATCCAACAGCATCTGCAGTCCTTTTTCAGCCTCTGAATCATATTTTTGCTGAGGTCCCTCAATTTCAGCCAGAAAATACCTAAAATCACAGAAAAACACACAAACTCATAGTAAAGTCCAGAAATGTGATTTTTGCATAAAAACTAATAAAAATATACTAAAAAGTAGCTAGATCCTACTAAAAACTATATGAAAATACCCCCAAAAAGCATATAAAATATCCGCTCATCAAAACACAATTAAAATAGCAAATAAACCATAAAAATACCTAATCTAAGCAACAAGATAGTCCGATAGTTTGTCAATCTAGAACAATCCCCGGCAACGACACCAGAAATTTGGTGCGCAAAATTGAACTCCACAAATTCCGCACAGATGAACCGGCAAGTGTACCAGCTTGTCCAAGTAATACCTCAGGTGAGTGAGGGTTAAATCCCACGAGGATTGTCGGATTGAGCAAGCAATGGCTATCTTGCAAATCTTAGTCAGGCGAATAGAAAAGATAGTGGTTGTGAAACACATAAAAACAAAATAAGGAAAGAATTACTGAATTGCTGTAAAAACAGTGATAAGAAATCGGTTGAGGCTTCGAAGATGCTTCTTTTTTCTGAATCAACTTTTCTTACTGTCTACTCCAACAATGGATGAATCATTTCATGGCAAACTGTAAGTGATTAACGCTATGGCTAGTGGTCATTAATCTCGTCTACTTCAGATCACACATTGGTGCTAATGGTCATCCAATCTAAACGAGGGTGAAGATCTAGCAATTCAATCCCTGGTGATCCTACTCAAAATGCCACAGACAAGGTCGAATCTTCTGGATTGAAGAATGAAGCTTTATGATTTTAGTCTATACCACAAAGGCCCTATGGTGCACGAATCCCCATACTTCGTACAACTGTAACAGCAAGTGCACTAGGTTGTCCAAGTAATACCTGAGCGAGTTAGGGTCGATCCTATGAGGATTGTGGTTTGAAGCAAGCTATGGTTATCTTGCAAGTCTTAGTCAGGCAGATAGAAGAGTTGGTTTGATCTGGAAGATGGAATTAGGATGCTATGTTTACAATGATAATCTTAAAACTTAGATGGTTAAGGCTTGGAGTTGCTTTGTCCTTCTGGATTAGCTCTGGTCTTACTGTCTTCTTCAATTGTGAATGATTTCTTCTATGGCAGGCTGTATGTGATTAACGCTGGTTTGAGCAGCCACTAATACTCCTCCAAATCTGAACCCCAGGGTTAGTATGGATCCATTCTGATTGAGGGTGAAGCTCCTGCAGTCCACTCTCCTTAATGATCCTACTCAAAATGCCACAAACAAGGTCGAATCTTCTGGATCAGAGAATGCTACACCTTCGGATTCTAGCCTCTACCACAGAGACCCTAATCTCCCCGTAAATTGATGAACTGGTGTCTCGAGAAGTCCCTAACAAAGTCGTGGATTAGCCGTCTGAGAGATGTATAATCAAGCTGGCGGTTCAATGCTTTCCACTGAAGTATTCACACGAACCCAAGTAGACACGACTGGTTGTTAGGCACGCAGTCCTAGTATGATAAACAGAGCTAGTTGTCACAGGTCATCCCGTTCACCATGTTGAAGAACGAATATACATCTTAGAAGTAAATCAAACACAAATTGAAGAGAAACAATAATACTTTTATTAATTCAAAGAACTCAGTAGGGCTCCTCCCCTCAACCTAGGTGGTTTAGAAACTCATACTGATAGAAAAATACAAGCATAAATGAAAATATGGTGTAAAGTGGCCGAAGATCTCCAACAAAGAGTGATCTTCTACTTTAAATACTAAACTAATGACTAGTAAGGGTAAAACAGTCTTTTAGTGCTAAAATCCACTTTTGGGGCCCACTTGGTGAGTGTTTGGGCTGAGATTTGATGAGATCTACATGCTATGAGGCTTCTAGAGCATTGAACGCTGGCTAGAGTGTCCTCTTTGAGCGTTTGGACGCTGGTCTCTTCTCCTTGGGCACTGGACACCTGAAAGAGGGCAGGAGGCTGGCCAGGTTTGGGCCTTCTAATCTGAAGCAAAGTATGAACTATTATATATTGCTAGAAAGCGCTGGAAGTCAGCTTTCCATAGCCGTTGAGAACGCTCCGTTTGTATGTCTATAGCGCCAGAAAAGCTCTTCCGAGTGCAAGGAGGTTAGATCCGGACAGCATCTGCAGTGCTTTCTCTGTCTTTGAATCAGACTTTTGCTCCAGCACCTTAATTTCAGCCAGAAAATACCTGAAATTGCACAAAAATACACAAACTCAAAGTAGAATCTAAAAATGTGAATTTAACACTAAAACCTATAAAAACTCAATAAAAACTAAACAAAACATACTAAAAGCTATATGAAAATGATGCCAAAAAGCGTATAAAATATTGGCTCATCACAACACCAAACTTAAACTGTTGCTTGTCCTCAAGCAACTAAAAACACAGTAGGATAAAAAAGAAGATTAAGATACAATAAATCTCAGAGTTTCCAATAAAGCTTAGTTTCAATTAGGTGAGCGGGACTTGTAGCTTTTTGCTTCTGAATAGTTTTGGCATCTCACTATCCATTGAAACTCAGAAATGTTGGTCTCTTTAGGAACTTAGAATCCAGATGATATTATTGACTCTCCTAATTCAGTTCTTTTTTATTCTTGAACACAGCTTTTAGAGTCTTGGCCGTGACCCTAAGCACTTTGTTTTCCAGTATTATCACCGGATACATAAATGCCACAGACACTTTAACTGGGTGAACCCTTTTGGATTATGATTCAGCTTTGCTAGAATCCCCAGATAGAGGTGTCCAAAGTTCTTAAGGACGCTCTTTTTGCTTCAGATCACGACTTTAACCGCTCAGTCTCAAGCTTTTCACTTGACACATTCATGCCACAAGCACATGGTTAGGGACAGCTTGGTTGTGCCGTTTAGGCCAGGATTTTATTCCTTTGGGCCCTCCTAACCACTGATGCTTAAAGCCTTGGATCCTTTCACCCTTGCCTTTTGGTTTAAAGGGTTATTGGCTTTTTCAATCTGCCCTCTTTTTCCTGCATTTTTTGGCAGTAATGGATTTTTTGCTTTATTTTAAATTTTTTTCTTATGCATATATTATTTTTTTTTTCTTTTGCAACATGCTTTTCCTTTTTCTTTTTGCTGCTTTTTCTTGCTTCAAGAATCAATTTTTGGATTTTTCACATTACCAATAATACTTTTCCTTTTTCATTATTTTTTCAAGAGCCAACATTCTAAGGTTCCAACATCAAATATGCACTGTTTATTCATATATTCAGAAAATAAAAGCAATGCCACCACATCAAGATAATTTAAACTATTCTTATTATAAACTTGAAATTCATGTATCTCTCAATTCTTTTCAAATAAAATTTTCTTGGGTAAAGTATATATTTTGTCCCCCAAAATTTGGAAAAGTTTTAAAAATACTCCTAAGTTTTATTTTGTTTCAATTTTGTCCCAAAAGTTTTCGATTTGCATCAAATATACTCTCGAATGCTAAATTTTCAAAAAATTTAAAAAAAATATAACAATAATGCATGAAAATTATGCTTGATTTGCTTGTGTTGAGGGGTTGTTCTTATGAAAGTGTTGTTGAATCGATCTTAAATTTTTTGAAAAATTAGCCGTCAGGGGTATATTTGATGCAAATCGAAAACTTTTGGGACAAAATTGAAACAAAATAAAACTTAGGGATATTTTTAAAACTTTTATCAAAATTTAAGGACAAAAAATATACTTTACCCAATTTTTTTTAAGCAAAGTGAGAGATATATGGAATATTTTACAACTTTAAAACATCAATGTAAATGATCATGCAATAAGAACAAGAGAACAGACAATACAACATAACCAAAAACAGAAAAATAATAAAAGGAAAGGAGATAAAGAGAACGAATCCACCTTTAATGGTGGCAACTAGTACTCCTCCTTGAGGATCCAATGTGGTGCTTGATCTCTTCAATGTTACTCTTTTGTCTTTGTTGTTCTTCCCTCAGAGCCCTTTGGTCTTCTCTTATTTCATTGAGGATGATGGAATATTCTTGATCCTCCATCCTCAATTTCTCCATATTAGTGCTTAGTTCTCCAAGAGAAGTGTGCCATTGATCCCAATAGCTTTGAGGAGTAAAATACATCCCTTAAGGCATCTCAGGGATCTCATGCTAAGGTGGCTGCACAGGCTCTTGTGAATGCTCTCTAGTTTGCTCCATCCTCTTCTTAATGATGGGCTTATCCTCCCCAATGGAGATATCTCCCTCTATGACAATTCCGGTTGAATTGCATAGATGACAGATGAGGTGCGGGAATGCCAACCTTGCATTGGTGGAATGCTTCTCAGCTATCTTGTATAATTCTTGAGGAATCACCTCATGTACTTCCACATCACTTTCAATCATGATGCAATGGATCATGATGGCTCTGTCAACAGTCACTTCTGACCGATTGCTAGTGGGGATGATGGAACGTTGGATGAATTCCATCCATCCTCTAGCTATGGGCTTGAGGTCAAGCCTTCTTAGTTGAATGGGCTTGACTTGGGAATCCCTTTACTATTGTGCTCCTTCCACACAAATGTCTGAGAGCACTTGATCCAGTCTCTGATCAAAGTTGACTCTCCTAGTGTAAGGATGTAGATCTCCTTGCATCAGAGGCAAGTTGAACAGCAACCTCACACTTTTCGGGCTGAAATCTAGGATTCTCCGTCGCACCATGGTGCTCCAATTCTTTGGATTTGGGTTTACACTAGTGTCATAGTTTTTAATAACCCATGCATTAACATAGAGCTCTTGCACCATTAGAATCCCAGCATCTTGAATGGGATTAGTTAGGACTTCCCAACCTCTTCTCCGGTTCTCTCTTCGGATTTCTGGATACTCATTCTTATTGAGTCTGAAAGGGACCTTAGGGATCACTTTCTTCTCTGCCACTACTTCATAGAAGTGGTCTTGGTGGGCTTTGGTGATGAATCTCTCCATCTCCCAATATTCAGAGGTGGCGGCTACTGCCTTTCCTTTCCTCTTTCTAGAGGATTCTCCAACCTTGGGTGCCATTAGTGGGAGTGGAAAGAAAAAAGCTAGGCTTTTCCAACACCAAACTTAAAACTTTGCTCATCCTCGAGAAAAAATAAAGAAGAGTGAAGAATGGATTAGTAGAAGAAGAAAATAGATTGAGATAGAGGGAGAGAGAGGGCTCGGCCATGGGACTTATGAGTGTATGAGAGGTGTGTGTATGAAGGGTTATGAAGAGGGGTATTGATGATTGAAAAATTGATGGTTTAGAATTTCACTAATGAAGTCTTGTTTTAAAGTATAGTTTCTAAACCAATCAATAATCCTTTCATACAAAAATTTTGTTTGTCACAAGTACAAACCCCTAAAATTATAAACCGAAGTATTGAACCTCGGGTCGTTCTCCCTAGGAATTGCGATAAAGTGTCTTGTTATTGGTTATGGAGTATGTTTTCGGGTTTTTGAGATAATGGACAAGAAATATAAATGGAAAAGGAAATAAACTAAGAAAAAGGTCTTGGCAAGGTGTGGTGGTCAAGGATCTCCATCCTAATCACTAACCACAACATGAGAACTGGCAAGGATCAATCCCATTAAGTCATCCTCTAACTAGTAGTAAAGGAAAGTCAAATGAGCTATATCAATCCAAGTCCATAAGTCCTAGTTCTCCACCAATTCAATTAGTGAGATCTAGAGTTAATGGCTCCCAATCATCAATTCCTTGGACATTAGTAACTCAAGAGTTCCTAAGTTACCTTCCCAAGCCAAGAGCATAAAATTCTACTCTAACATCCTTCCAAGCATTTCATCAAACACTTGGAAGGCATAAAAGGAAAATATAGAAAATCTACAACAAGAATGAATTCTAACAACAATTGGATGCAAAGAATTAACAACAACAATTAAAGAAAACAAGATCTACATGAATTACCTCAAATTGTATTAAAGGAAAATAGAAGGAACAAGAGTATATCTACAATAAAATATAGAAGCAACATAAAGGAAATTACAACAAAAGAATAGAAGAATGATGATTGAAACAACAAAGAATTGAGAAGAAGAAGTAGAAGGAAGCATGAATTAAACCCTAGATCTAAGAGCTAAACCTAATCCTAATCCTAATCCTAGAGAGAAGTGAGAGCTTCTCTCTCTAAAACTAACTAAAACTAATCCTAATGTGTATAATGGTGTGAAGTTGTGTTCCCCTTCAATCCTTGGTCTTTTAAAGCTTTTTCCGCCAAAAACCCAGCTCTAAATGGGGCCAGAAATCCTCCAAAATCGCCAGGCACGAGTTCTTCTTTAAAAATCACGTGCGGCCTTCGGCGCGTACGTGCACAGGTCGCGTACGTGTCCCTAGAGTATTTCGCAATTCGCGCGCAGGCGCATAGTGTGCGCGCACGTCCATGGGCTTTTTCCAAATCTTTGGCTTTTCATGATTTCTCCACTTTGCATGCTTTCCTCTTCACCCCTTTGATCCATTCCTAGCCTTTTCAACCTGAAATCACTTAACAAACAAATCAAGGCATCTAGTGGAATCAAAGGTGAATTAAATTTAGCTAATTAAAGGCCTAGAAAGCATGTTTTAACATTTAAGTACAAATTAAGAGACAATCATGAAACCATGATATTTCATTGAATAAATATGGGTAAAAGGTCATAAAATCCCCTAAAATCAATACAAGATAAACCCTACAAATGGGGGTTTATCAGGTATTTATAGGAGTGGGTTAGGGTTGGGTTCGGCCATGGGTAGGTTATTGGGAAGGAAATTTGATTTTGAAGTGGGTGGAGGTTGGTGGGAGTTATGATGGTTTTGGGAAAGTGATATGGATGTGATTGGGATAGGATTTATAGGGAAGTGTGTATGGGGAAGTGTGAAAGTAAGTGGGATAGGTAAAGATGTTGTGGGACCCACTGGTCTTGAGAGGCTAAGGAATTCAGATTCCTTGCCCTCTGCACTAGCATTTAAACGCCCAGGGTCTGCTCCCTGGCTGGCGTTCAACGCCAGCAATGCTGCCCATTTGGGGCGCTGAACGCCCAGGGTCTGCTCCCTGGCTGGCGTTCAACTTCAACAACACTCCATCCAGAGTGTTCTGTTTTTACTGCCTTAACATTTCTGTCTCTATTCTGACTGCTGCATATGGTCATGAACCTAAATAAACTTAAAGAAAAAAATGAAAGAAAATAAAAGTAATTAATAAAGGTTGGGTTGCCTCCTAACAAGCGCTTATTTAACGTCATTAGCTTGACGGTTAGCTCCTTACAAAGGTGAGTATGGGCTCAGGAATTCACCCCTTACAGTGCACTTTCTTCCTCTCTTCTCATGAATGAGCTCCACATGCTCTAGAGATAGGATACAACTCACTGTATGTGGTATAACTACTTTTTTAGTGAAGACAACTTTCTTGCCAGGTGAGAGGCTTTCAGTTGGGACTTTCTTGTCCTTCCAGCCTTTAGGTACTTGCGTCCTATTACCTTTATTCTTAGAGCTTATTGATGGTTGCCCAACACCAAACTTAGAATTGATGTTTGGGGACTCTGTAAAGCTCTGCACAGAAAGAGAGGGTTGGAACACTAAGTGTTGCACAGTTATCTCTCTTTTATTAGACGGAGAATTAGGATGAGGCATCTTGAAAAAGATGTGATCTTCCCCTATTTTGTAGAGTCAGTTCTCCCTTAGCCACATTAATGATAGCGTTGGCAGTGGCTAAGAAAGGTCTTCTAAGAATGACAGAGTTATCTTCATCCTCTCTTATGTCCAAGACTATGAAGTTTGCAGGGATGTAGTGGTCTTCAACCTTTACCAAGACATCCTCTACTAAGCCATATGGCTTCTTTATTGTCTTCTCTGCTGATGAATCCTTATTTGATGATATATTTTGGCTATAATTGGATGTATTTCATCACATAAACACCCACTTATTCACCAAGATAGCATACTTTTGTGTTTTCTCTCTAGATTGTACTTAAATGCGAAAACATGCTCTTTTGTGCTTAGTTTGACTAATTTTATTCTATTTACCTTCCATTCGATACCTTGATGTTATTTGTGAGTGATTTTAGATAAATAAGGTAGGAAAGGCTTAGTGGGAATGGAAGAGGAGCATGCAATTGGGAGAAACCATGAAGAAAACAAAGGAGGAGAGCTCAGCCATGCGTGCGTGCGCACAAGGATGCGTGCGTACGCACAAAAAGGAAATCAGCATGCGTGCATGCGCACAACCACCTTTGCGTACGCACAGGAACCCAAGCAGAGTGAATCCAGAGCATTGCAAAGAGTGCGTGCGCACAATGGGTTGTGTGCACGCACAAGTGCAAATTCGGCGAAGTGTGCGGATGCACATATCTGTGCGTCTGCACAGGTACCAGTGCGTGCCTTCCTTAAAAATGCACGTGACTCACAATTTTCGGGCTCTTTTGGCCCATTTCTAAAGGCTTGGATGCTAAAATCAGAGGCTATATGAAAGGGAAATGAAGCCATATGAAGGCATTAGGACTTAGATTTTATTTTCCATAGTTTTACATAGTAGGAGTAGGAGTAGTGTAGATTAGGAAATTCTCTCTTAGGTTTAATTAGGGTTTGTAGCATTTTATACTTCAAGTTTGATTTTGGATTATAGCAATTGCATTGTAAGTATTTCTTTAATTCTCTCTTTTATGACATTACTTGTTCTACACTTTCTTATATTTTCATTTCTCTTGCCAATTTATATAGTTTTGCAATTTTGGATTTCTAGTTGTTTAATTTGATGTTTGATGGCTTTAATATGTTTGTTTGAGTTGCCTTTATTGATTTTGATCATTTATTGTTCATAGATTTCATCAATTTCTCAATTTTGCCATGTTTTATGTTTATACCCACTATATGTTTGATAAAATGCCAATTTTGATTATGGGGTAGTTTTCACCCTTTGGCTTGGGGAAAATGAGTCTATGGATTATTAGAGCCATAATGTCCAACATTTAGTGATAATTCTTGGGAAGTTAGTTGAATCTTGTTTCCATTAAAGCTAGCCTTTTATCAATTAGTTTGGTAAGTTGGTTAGAACTTATGGATTAAGGTCAATTATGCTTGCTTGACTTACTCCTCGATGTTTGGGGTTAACTAGGCGAGATTAATCCATCATAATTATCATAGTTGTTGTTATGGCAACGAAGGGATTCCATAACTCATCCCAAGCCAAGGTTTCATTTATGTTTTAAACCACTTTTCCATCAATTTTGAGTCTTACTTGTTTATATCACATACATAGTTCTTTTGTTCTTTCATTAGTTTATTAATTGCAAATTTTGTCTAGTTCTTTTATCTCTTTATTTGTTTGCTTCCTTATCACTGAAAACCCTTTTGATCTTCACAACCAATTTTATGCACTCCTTGTCACTAGTTCCTAGGGAGAACGACCCGGGAGTCTAAATACTCTCGGTTTATATATTTGCTTTAAATTGTGACAATATTTAGAATAATAATTTGACTATTGGCTAATTGTTGGTGATGCACGGAAACTTGTCTCTCAACAAATTTCCCTTCGGCAAGTATACCGAATTGTCGTCAAGTAATAACTCACAAAAAGAGTGAGGTCGAATCCCACAGGGATTAACGAATTAAGCAATCAATTGTTAATTGATTATCCTAGTTAGACAGTTCAGATTTGGATGATGAGTAGCAGGAATTGTAAATGGCATAAAAGTAAAGAAAGCAATAAAGTGCAGAAAAGTAAAATGGCAAGAAAATTAAATGTAAGAACTAAAAATAAAATGAACATTGGGATCAAGAGATATTGCAATCCTCCAGATCAAGTTCATTCTCATCTCTTCCTCAATCAATGCATTCATTGATCTCCTTGGCAATCTTAAGTGATTGGATCCCAAATCCTTGGCAATCCAATCTATCTAAGCTTGAACAATTTCCCAATTCCTTGATTTAATTGCTCATGGGAAGAGATGAAGTTTGGTCACTGATTATACCACACACATTCATAAATCAAAGTATTGGTAGGATTAAATGTCACAATATCCATCCAACCCCCAACCTAATCCAATGTGAGAGAGCATTTCTAGCATGATCTCCTCATTCCTCTTCCAAGGTTCAGAGGAAATCCAAGTATGTGCAATTTCTTTTCCGAGACAATTACCCAATTGGATGAAGATCGAAAGCTCTCCAGTAAAATCAAGAGAAAAGAAAGAAGAAGAAGAATAAGAACTACAATTGATCCATTGAATCACAATAGAGCTCTCTAACCCAATGAAAAGAGTTAGTTGATCATTGCTCTACCAAAATAGAAAAGAAAGAAAGTGCAGAAAAGTAAAGATGAAGATTAAAACTAAAATTGAAACTTCAAAATTCATCAATGAAAAGTACAAAGAAAAGAAAGAGAAGGAAAAGTATGTGAGGGGAGGGAGTCCGAAGACCCCTTTTCAATCCCCCAATTCCAGAATGTCTTGAATGTAAAAACTAAGGCCTTTATATAGGCTCTCCTAAATTACAAAATGAAATGAAATTAAAAGCAAATTACAATTAAATGAAAATTTCTATTCTAGATGCTTCTTGTGACCTTGATTGGTTAACACTTGTGGGCTTGATTCCTTGAGGTTGGGTGGTCCTTGTAAGTGAATCAAGTTGAGGTCCAGGTGCTAATGTCAGTGCTAACGTTAGCCACACTAACGCTACAAGTGTGGTGTTAATGCTGAAGTTAGTGTGGCTAACGTCACACTTGCTACCCAGTTGGTATTTTTCGGGGTTTAAAAGATGCCTCTGATTTGTGCTCCAATTTCATGCCCATTATAGAGTATTATATGTCGTTGGAAAGCTCTGAATATCAGCTTTCTAACGGAACTGAAATCACCTCAATTGGACCTCTGTAACTCAAGTTATTGGAAAAAGCGAGTCACAATAACGTTAGCGATCAGGGGCTTAATATTGCCAGGTTCTGGAGCTCAAACTTAATGTTCACCCCATATTATTATATATTTTTGGAAAGCCCTTTATGTATACTTTCCAATGCCTTTGAAAGCGCATCATTTGAAGCTCTACAGCTCGAGTTACACTTCTTGGAAGGTGAAGAGGTCAGCTGGCCTTACTACAGGTTGATACCATGTTCATCTTTGCACTTTCGGGGCAGGTTTTCTCCCTCAAATTCAGTGTCCACCATGTAGTTCCATATATGCTTGGAAAGATCTGGAATCCTACTTTCCAATGCCATTAGAATCACATCATTTGGAGCTTTGTGGCTCAAGTTACTCTTGTTTGAAGAAGGCATGGTTAGGCTACCAGGTGAGACTTTTGCCCACGTTAATGTCCACGTTAGTGTAACTAACGTGGCCATTAACGTGGGTCTTCCTTTGCTTCGCAAATATTAGTGGCACTCACTTTTTTCACTAACGTTGGCGCTTCCCTTTCCTTCCATGTTAGTTCCCACGTTAATGTAACTAACGTGGAAGTTAACGTGGGTCTTCTTTTGCTTCGCTAGTGTTATTGGCACTCACTTTTGCCAATAACGTTGTTCCTTCTTCAAAGTTAATGCCATTAACTTTCTCACTAACGTTGGGGCTTCTCTTTTCTTCCACGTTAGCTCCCACGTTAATGTAACTAGCGTGAAAACTAACGTGGGTCTTCTTGCCCTTCACTAACGTTAGTGGCGTTAACGTTCTCACTAACTTTCCAAGCTTTCCTTCCTTCCACTTTAATGGCCACGTTAGTGGCATTAACGTAGCCACTAACGTGGCTCTTCTCTGCTTCTTGTTACCTGAAATCAATCAAACAAAGTACATCAAAGTCTTGCTCTTAATCATGAGATCATGCATAATCTATTTTATCATTCAATTCATGCATAATTCTCATAAAATTATTCAAAATTCACAATGTTTGCTTGAATCATAGTATGAATGCATTTTCAACTAAATACTTTCTTATTTCCTAAGAAAATGCATGAAACCAACCTAAAATATACAAAAAATGGCTAGTAAAACTAGCCATGATGCCCTGACATCAGTTGGTTCGGAGCTGTACTTGCAACGAAGATCTATTTTGAGAAAATCCTAACCTACAATTTGGTCTTTGTCAATTTTTTTTTTTGGATTTTTCTATTTTGGATTTTTTTTTGTTCTATCTCTCTTCTATGTTCCACAAAATATCATTCAAGAAAGTTTGAAAAAAATAATTTTCCAAATCAATTCTATAGAATTCCCTAAAAACAAAATTCTTGGAAAATCCTTGTTATTTTTCACCAAAATTATTTCCTATATGTGTATGTATGTTGTGATGGATGCAAATTTGTCAAAATTTTCTAGTTCTATTCCTAATTTTCAACATCCAAAATTAACATGAATAATTAGGACAAAATTGAACTAGGTGCTATACTATTCACAACATCCAATCACAACTTCTATCTATAAGATATATACTAAGAAAAAGATGCAAAAAATGCAACATGAAATAGCTAGAAATAAACTATCCATAAGCTAAAATATATATACCAGAAGAAAGATGCAATGCAACAATCAAAAGCTATCTAAATATCTACAAGAATCATAATAAAAGAAAACAAAAATAAAGTACAAAGTGTTTGGAAAAGAAAGTTTACGCCGAAAATGATGAATCCTCCCCCACCTTAGGCTTTGTACGGTCCTTCGTGCACGAACATAATCTGGGGAGAATGTCTCTCAAGTTCCTCCACCTTTAGTTGGCGGATGCGGGGGTTCCGGGTGGCTGTATACACAAGTAAACAACAATTGAGGAAAAGATCATATGAGTGTGGTATGATAAAAGATAATGTGTGTATTCTAAGTGTGCGCACACTTTAGAACAGACACATTAGCCGTGTAAAGCGGTATCCACACAATCGAAATAAATAGCATACGTTCCTCAATTAAATTGCCTAGGTTGCAAGTAAAGAATAAGCAAAACTTAAGGTACAAGCAACCCTAGGTAAGCACAAAAGTGAATTGAGTATTTGATATTGGATATTGAAATTGTGCAAGTGAAGGCTCAAAATTGGTATAAAATGACACAATAAACAACAACCAATCCATTGGTGAAAAGAAAGCCACTTATTCATCATGAAACATTCAGAACAAGTCACATGGTAAAGATACTTGTTACAAAAAGTGATAAGCGTGATAAGAATCAAGCTAAGTCACTCAAACAAATGCAAAGCATTAACAAGGAGTAAGTACTGGTCATGTGATGAATTTAATATGAAAATCATGATGAACAAGTAAGTTTCAACTCAATTCACTTAATTCAATGCACTTATATAATTTGTCCTAGTGGTACAATCAAAACACGAATTATCAAACCCACTAGGTACTAGTAATTCAAGGCAAAGTATAAGTGCATTGGTTTAAACTTCAAGTGACAAGCAACCCATTCAACATAAAGCGACACTTGCAACTTATTCAATAACAACTAGAGTAAAACTAACATAATTACTAAAACAAAGAAAAGATGCAATAAAAACGAAGTAAAACAAGTAGAGAAACATGCAAAAAGCAAAAAAAGGAAGGGATGGAAGGGGTGGGAGTGCTTTAGGGGCTTAATTGGAAGAGAAATAAAAATTTTGCCCAAAATAGCACTTGTGCGTATGCACAGATACGTGTGCGTATGCACACTTCGTGAAACATGGGAGGTATGTGCTCGCACAAGTTATGCGAATGCTCTGAACAGAAGGAGGTGTAAGATGTGTGCGTACGCACAAGTGTATGCGCACGCACAAGACATTCTCTTTTTTTTTAATATAATGGATGGATCATGTGTGCGTGCACACACATAGATGTGCGCACGCACAAGAGCGAAAAGGGGGGTTGCAGGCGCAAAAGCTGTGCTAACGCTCCCACCAGAGGAGCTGCAGCTCGCGTGTGGACGCACACGTCTGTGCGTCCGCATAGAAAGCACAAAAGGGACAGGGCGTGCGTACGCACAAGCTGGTGCGCACACACAAGTCCTAGAAAATAGGGCTGCGCGCACGCACAGAGTGCTGGCGCTGCGACCAGAGGGCATGTTAAGGTGTGTGCGGACGCACAGGCTGGTGCGTCCGCACAGGTGGCGAAGAACACAGTTTTGTGTGCACGCAGAGCTTGGTGCGTACGCATAGATGCCCTGTTTCAGAAAATTATTTTCTTTTTAAAACCAAGGTTCCAACCCTTAGTGCATCAACATGTCAACCCAAAAACATTCAAAATATCACAAAATGATTATCCATATGCAATTCAACCAATCTAAACTCAAATTCAAACTAATCCCAAGCTAACTAAGGCAAGCAAATATGCAATAAACTAAGACTATAAGAAAAAAGAAAGAGTAAGAAAGATGTTACCATGGTGGGGTGTCTCCCACCTAGCACTTTGGTTTATAGTCCTAAGTTGAACTTTTTGTGGAGACTTTTGCTAGGGTGGCTTGTGTTTCCACTCCTCCTTGAACCTCCATCCAAGCTTGCACTTAGAGGATCCTCCGGGATCCCATATTCTAGGCATCTAATCACCTTCTTGTTGATCTCCATGCTCCAAGCCGGATGGAAAAGATCTTAGTTGACCTTTGTAACAACCCAACATTCTCCGAAAATCACCCAATTGTGCTCTACTCACCACTTGAACTCCAATTCTTGAATTAACCTTCTTAATGATCCTTGGAGTCCCTTGGCTACCAACACTCCTTTCTGAACTACTCACCAATCCAAGAAAGACCTTGAGTTGGTAGTTCGTCTCCAAGATAGCATATTGATGGGGGCTAATGAAGTTCATACATGAAATTGCCACCCATTCAATATGTTTTTGGACCGGAATTGCTTCCTCACCCACTTCCTCTTCCCCATCACTCAAATCATAACATGGAGGTCGTGAGAAGTCTACCTCCATGTCTCTCTCGAACTCAATGGGAAGAGGCTCATTAGGATCATTGAGGGGATTGATCACGGAAGACAAAAAATCATCAATCATGGAATCCTCATATTGATCGATCTCCCTCAATTCTCTCTTTCTCTCCTCCAGTTCCAATACTCTACTTTCTCCCTCTTGTTTCACTTTAGGCTCTACCCCTTCTTCTTTCTCTTGAGGCTTTACGTTCTCCTCTTCACTCCATTCTTTAGTTGATCTTTCACATTTTTCAAGAGAAGTGTCTTGATCGGATGAGCATAAGAGGACTAAGCGGTTCACCGCTTCGGCTATGGTGGCCACAAATTGCCCTTGTGTCTTTCGGAATCCTTCTTGCTCTTGGAGCAAGGCTTGAAGGTCTCTATGGTCTTAGGCCAAGGGTGGGAAAGCTTCACACTGTGGTGAAAGAGGAGTTTCATTGTTTGGGAGGAAGGTTGTATATGTGGGAGGTAGTTCATGTTGGTAGGTGTTTAGAGGTGGTATGTAGGGAGGTGGGTGGTGGTTTTGGTGTGGTATTTGGAAGTATGGTGATTGAGGATTGTGTTGAGGGTAGGGGTCATAGGTATATGGTGGTGGAGGTGCATAATCAAAGTGATATCCACCATATCCTTGGGTTGGGTATGTACATTGGGAAGGGTATGGCTCATTGTAATATAGAGGAGGTTGCTCCTTCCAAAATTGATGCTCGAATCCCATGATGCAATCCAAAATTGAGGTTATCAAGCCCTACAAAATAATAACAACCAAACTCCAAACCAAGAGGGTGATAACTCATAGAGAAAATTGAAAATAAAAATTAAAGACATCAATTAACAAAATAAACAAAATCCTAATTACCAACAAAAGCAAACAAGCAAGCAAAAAGTATCTATTCACACTATGGACATATTTACAACAACCAAAATTACAGGACTCATTGCACTTAAAGTGAACTCCCCGGCAACGGTGCCAAAATTTGACAAAAACCAAATTGTAGGTTAGGATTTTCTTAAAATAGATCTTCGTTGCAAGTATAGCTCCGAACTAACAATTGGCCAATAGTCAAATTATTATTCTAAAGATTGTCACAATTCAAAGCAAATATATAAACCGAGAGTATTTAGACTCCCGGATCGTTCTCCCTAGGAACTAGTGACAACGAGTGCATAAAATTGGTTGTGAAGATCAAAAGGGTTTTCAGTGATAAGGAAGCAAACAAATAAAGAGATAAAAGAACTAGAAAAAATTTGCAATTAATAAAGTAATGAAAGAACAAAAGAACTATGTATGTAATATAAACAAGACTCAAAATTGATGGAAAAGTGGTTTAAAACATAAATGAAACCTTGGCTTGGGATGAGTTATGGAATCCCTTCCTTGCCATAACCACAACTATGATAATTATGATGGGTTAATCTCACCTAGTTAACCCCAAACATCAAGGAGTAATTCAAGCAAGCATAATTGACCTTAATCCATAAGTTCTAACCAACTTACCAAACTAGTTGATAAAAGGTTAGCTTTAATGGAAACAAGATTCAACTAACTTCCCAAGAATTATCACTAAATGTTGGACATTATGGCTCTAGTAATCCATAGACTCGTTTTCCCCAAGCCAAGGGGTGGAAACTGCCCCATAATCAAAATTGGCATTTCATCAAACACATAGTGGGTATAAACATAAAACATGGCAAAATTAGGAAATTGATGAAATCTACGAACCATAAATGATCAAAATCAATAAAGGCAACTAAAACAAACATATAAAAGGTATCAAACATCAAATTAAACAACTAGAAATCCAAAATTGCAACACTATATAAATTGGCAAGAGAAATGAAAATATGAGAAAGTGTAGAACGAGTAATGTGATAAAAGAGATAATTAAAGAAATACTTACAATGCAATTGCTATAATCCAAAATCAAACTTGAAGTATAAAATGCTACAAATCCTAATTAAACCTAAGAGAGAATTTTCTAATCTACACTACTCCTACTCCTACTATGTAAAACTATGGAAAATAAAATCTAAGTCCTAATGCCTTCATATGGCTTCATTTCCCCTTCATATAGCCTTTGATTTCAGCCTCCAAGCCTTCAGAAATGCGCCAAAAGAGCACCAAAATCGCGAGTCACGTGCATTTTTAATGAAGGCACGCACTGGTACCTGTGCAGACGCACAGATGTGTGATGTGTGCGTCCGTACACTTCGCCGAATTTGCACTTGTGCATGCGCACAACGGGTTGTGCGCACACACACTTTGCGATGCTCTGGATTCACTCTGCTTGGGTTCCTGTACGTACGCACAGGTGGTTGTGCGCACGCACGCATGCTGATTTCCTTTTTGTGCGTACGCATGCATCCTTGTGTGCACGCACGCATGGCTGAGCTCTCCTCCTTTGTTTTCTAAATGCTTTCTCCCAATTGCATTTTCCTCTTCCATTCCCACCAAGCCATTCCTACCTTATTCATCTAAAATCTCTCACAAATAACATCAAGGTATCGAATGGAAGGTAAATGGAATAAAATTAGTAAAATAAGCACAAAAGAGCATGTTTTCGCATTTAGGTACAATCTAGAGAGAAAACACAAAAGTATGCTATCTTGGTGAATAAGTGGGTATTTATGTGAGGAAATCCATCCAATTATAGCCAAAATATATCATCAAATAAGGATTCATCATCTGCCATCTCTTATGAGATATTTGCAGCTTGTACCTCAAGGATTCCTAGCTTTTCCATTACAGAGAGTGGCATGAGGTTGATGTTTGACCCTAGGTCACACAGAGACTTCTCAAAGGTCATGGTGCCTTTGGTGTAAGGGATCAGGAAGCGTCCAGGATCTGGAAGCTTCTGAGGTAGCTTCTGCTGAACCAAAGCATTGAGTTCTTTGGAAAGCAATGGAGGTTCTTCCTCCAAAGGCTTTGTACCAAATAGCTTGGCATTCAGCTTCATGAGAGCTCCTAGGTATCGAGCAACTTGCTCTTCCCTAGTGTCTTTGATGAGAGGGCAGAAGTCGGCCAATTAAGAGATTATAATATAAGAACAGCATTGCAAGTATAGCTCGTAACCAGCAAAAATCCGTCTCATCAATTTAAAAAGGTTGTCACAAAATTAGAATCAAAATACTAGGAGTATGAGTCCCAGGTCGTCTCCCAACGAGTTGCTAAAAAGGGTGCTAATTTATTAATCCAGAGTTTTCTGGATAATTTTGAGTTTGGGCAATGGGCAAATAAATAATTGTAAATTCAAGCAGTGAAAATTAAAAGAGATTTATATATTCAAATTAAAAAGTCTTGACTGGGGGAATGATTAATTGGAAGTTCTATCCTTGTTGGAATTCTCTCAAGTGTAGTATAAAGAGGTTGTTATTTTCACTTAGTTAACCCTTACTAAATAAAGGAAAGTCAAGTGATTGAGCTAACTCTTATTCGAAAATCCTAGTCCTCTCTCTTGGGAAGGTCTAGCGTTAGTAAATACAGAATTAGCCAACAACTTCCAATTTAACTAATCACTTGAGCATTCCAACTCAAGTGTCTCATCTTAATCAACCCCTATGTCTAGTTGGGAATCTACTCCATTGACATGGATACCATCTTTGTTATTGGGAGTTTGGAGTAGAAAAGGGACATGATAAATTAAATAAAATAGGGATTGAAAATTAATTAAAAATAAAAGTAATCCTTTGCATTAATAAATTCTAAAAATAATCCGGTTGTAACTCTAAACAAGAATTAAGAATATGGAATAATAAATAGGAAGTAAGAAAACAAACTAGAATAATATCTTCAACGGAGGTGATGACTCTTCAATATCCAAAAGCAAAAGCATAAACTATGAAATTATGAATGTAAAAGAAAACCTAGAGGAAGAGTAATTTCTCTCCGGATTCAGATCTAAAAACTAAAACTATGCTAATGAGAATGTGTGTTGAGTCTCTGTACATTTCCTGGCTCTAGTCTGTGTTTCTGGGCCGGAAACTGGGTCAAAACTCAGCCCGAAATTGCCCCCAGTGTTTTCTGTTATTTCTGTAGATCGCGCATGGCATGCGTACGTGTCAGTCACGCGTACGCGTCGCTGGTCGTTTTGGCATGTCACGCATACGCGTCATCCACGCGCACGCGTCTTTGTGCAGTACTCCAATCCACGCGTACGCGTCAGGCACGCGCACGCGTCACTGCAAATTTCTTCATATCGCGCGCTCGCATGAGCCATGCGTACGCGTCGATGATCGCTGGTTATCTCCTTGGTTTCTTGTGTTCCTTCCATTTTTGCAAGCTTCCACTCCATTCTCTAAGCCATTCCTTCCCTATAAAGCCTGAAACACTTAACACACAGATCACGGCATCGAATGGTATAAAGGAGAATTAAAATACACAAATTAAAGACTTTTAGGAAGAAAGTTTTCAACCATAGAAGAAAACTAGGAAGGAATTGTAAAACCATGCAATTTGTATGAATAAGTGTGTAAAGACTTGATAAAACCACTCAATTGAACACTAGATAAACCATAAAATAGTGATTTATCAACCCCCCCCCCCCACACTTAAACATTAGCATGTCCTCATGCTTAGCTCAAGGAGATAGAATAACTGAGTAGGGAAAGATAAGACTCATGCAATGCAATGCAACCTATGTATGAATGCAACTATATGCTAAGATGATTTTGCCTACTTGGTTAAAAGTAAATAAGTTCTTCAAGACAAACATAAATCAAATATCACTAATTAAAATCATACAGTAAAAACAAGTAAACTTGTAAGAAGACAGCTCATGAAAGTAGGAAACATAGAATCAAGCCTTGAACCCTCACTGATAGTATATGTGCACTCTAATCTCTCAAGTGTATAGGGTAATCACTCTACTCTTCTCTAGTCATGCTTTCTAAACTTTGTTCTTCACCTAACCAATCAACAATTATTTAATGTACCAATGCAAACATCATGAGGTCTTTTCAAGGTTGTAATGGGGCTAAGGTAAAGGTGAAGGTATATATACGGCTAAGTGAGCCATAAATTGAATCCTTGATTAACCTAAGCTCTTACCTATACATACACTCTTTATACTTTTAAAATCATGCCTAGCTACTGATGAGCGGATAATTTATACGCTTTTTGGCATTGTTTTTAGTATATTTTTAGTAGAATCTAGTTACTTTTAGGGATGTTTTTAATAGATTTTATGTTAAATTCACATTTCTGGACTTTACTATGAGTTTGTGTGTTTTTCTGTGATTTCAGGTATTTTCTGGCTGAAATTGAGGGACTTGAGCAGAAATCAGATTCAGAGGTTGAAGAAGGACTGCTGATGCTGTTAGATTCTGACCTCCCTGCACTCAAAGTGGATTTTCTAGAGCTACAGAACACGAAATGGCGCGCTTCCAATTGCGTTGGAAAGTAGACATCCAGGGCTTTCCAGAAATATATAATAGTCCATACTTTGGCCAAGAATAGACGATGTAAACTGGCGTTCAACGCCATCTTTCTGCCCAAATCTGGCGTCCAACGCCAGAAAAGGAGCCAAAACCAGAGTTGAACGCCCAAACTGGCACAAAAGCTGGCGTTCAACTCCAAGAAGAACCTCTACACGTGAAACACTCAAGCTCAGCCCAAGCACACACCAAGTGGGCCCCGGAAGTGGATTTATGCATCAATTACTTACTTCTGTAAACCCTAGTAGCTAGTTTATTATAAATAGGACCTTTTACTATTGTATTAGACATCTTTGGATTATCTTTTGATCTATTGATCACGTTTTGGGGGCTGGCCATCTCGGCCATGCCTGGACCTTTCACTTATGTAATTTTAACGGTAGAGTTTCTACACTCCATAGATTAAGGTGTGGAGCTCTGCTATTTCTCAAGGATTAATGCAAAGTACTACTGTTTTCTATTCAATTCATCTTGTTTCACTTCTAAGATATTCATTTGCACTTCAATCTGAATGTGATGAACGTGACAATCATCATCATTCCCTATGAACGCGTGCCTGACAACCACTTCCGTTCTACCTTCGACTGAATGAGTATCTCCTAGATCTCTTAATCAGAATCTTCGTGGTGTAAGCTAGAATGATGGCGGCATTCAAGAGAATCCGAAAAGTCTAAACCTTGTCTGTGGTATTCTGAGTAGGATTCAATGAATGAATGACTGTGACGAGCTCCAAACTCGCGATTGCGGGGCGTTAGTGACAGACGCAAAAGGATAGTAAATCCTATTCCATCATGATCGAGAACCGACAGATGAATAGCCATGCCGTGACAGGGTGCGTTGACCATTTTCACTGAGAGGATAAGATGAAGCCATTGACAAGGGTGATGCCTCCAGACGATTAGCCGTGCCGTGACAGGGCATTGGATCATTTTCCCGAGAGATGACCAAAAGTAGCCATTGACAGTGGTGTTGTATCACATAAAGCCAGCCATGGAAAGGAGTAAGACTGATTGGATGAAGATAGCAGGAAAGCAGAGGTTCAGAGGAACGAAAGCATCTCCATTCGCTTATCTGAAATTCTCACCAATAAATTACATAAGTATTTCTATCCCTATTCTATTAATTATTATTCGAAAACACCATTATCAATTTATATCTGCCTAACTGAGATTTGCAAGGTGACCATAGCTTGCTTCATACCAACAATCTCCGTGGGATTCGACCCTTACTCACGTAAGGTATTACTTGGACGACCCAGTGCACTTGCTGGTCAGTTACACGGAGTTGTGAACCGTGGTTTTGGCATCATGTTTTTGGCACCATTGCCAGGGAAAGAAAGAGCAATGAACTTTACATTATTAAAGTGTAATCACGATTCCGCGTACCAAGTTTTTGGCTCTGTTGCCGGGAAAAGAAAGAGCGATGAATGTTACATAATTAAAGTGTAATCACGATTCCGCGTACCAAGTTTTTGGCGCCGTTGCCGGGGATTGTTTGAGTTTGGACAACTGACGGTTCATCCTGTTGCTCAGATTAGGTAATTTTCTTTTTTGTTTTGTTTTCAAAAATTTTTCAAAAATCTTTCAAAAATTTTCCCATTTGTTTTCGAAAAAAAAATAATAATAAAAATGTTTTCAAAAATTTAGTCTGAATTTTAAAGAAAGAATTCTAGTGTTTCATGAAGCATGGCTGGCTGTAAAGCCATGTCTAATACGACTGTAGGGCATGTTAGACGTGTCATGTCTGAGTTACATGCTAAAGCTTGGCTGGCTATTAAGCCATGCCTGACCCCTTTGATTGGAGCTTTAGACTAAAGAGCATAAGATTCCTGGAATTCATATTAAAAAATTTTGGAATCCTTAATTTTGTTTTTTCAAAAGAATTTTCGAAAAAAATACAAAAAAATTAGAAAATCATAAAAATCAAAAATATTTTTGTGTTTCTTGTTTGAGTCTTGAGTCATGTTATAAGTTTGGTGTCAATTGCATGTGCATCTTGCATTTTTCGAAAATTTTCATGCATTCATAATGTTCTTCATGATCTTCAAGTTGTTCTTGGTAAGTCTTCTTGTTTGATCTTTGCATTTGCATGTTTTGTGTCTTTTCTTGTTTTCCATATGCATTATTGAATTCTTAATGTCTAAGCATTAAAGAATTCTAAGTTTGGTGTCTTGCATGTTTTCTTTGCATTAAAAATTTTTCAAAAATGTGTTCTTGATGTTCATCATGATCTTCATAGTGTTCTTGGTGTTCATCTTGACATTCATAACATTCTTGCATGCATTCATTGTTTTGATCCATAACTTTCATGCATTGCATCATTTTTCCTGTTTTTCTCTCTCATCATAAAAATTCAAAAATAAAAAAAAATATCTTTCCCTTTTTTTCTCCTATAAATTCGAAAATTAGATTTGACTTTTTCAAAAATTTTTAAAATCTAGTTGTTTTCATGAGTCAAATCAAATTTTCAATTTAAAAATCCTATCTTTTTCAAAAATCTTTTTCAAAAATCAAACCTTTTTCATTTTTCTTAAGTTATTTTCGAAAATTTTAAAAATATTTTTCAAAAATCTTTTTCTTATTTTTATATCAAATTTTCGAAAATAACAATAACAATTAATGTTTTGATTCAAAAATTTCAAGTTTGTTACTTGCTTGTTAAGAAAGATTCAAACTTTAAGTTCTAGAATCATATCTTGTGATTTCTTGTGAATCAAGTCATTAATTGTGATTTTAAAAATCAAATCTTTTTCAAAAAAATAATTTCAATCATATCTTTTCAAAATATCTTCTTATCTTATCTTTTTCAAAAATTTGATTTCAAAATATCTTTTCTAACTTCCTAACTTCTTATCTTTTCAAATTTGTTTCAACTAACTAACTAACTTTTTGTTTGTTTCTTATCTTTTTCAAAACCAACTAACTAACTCTCTCTCTCTAATTTTCAAAAATCCCTTCCCTCTTTTTCAAAAATTTCTTTTTTATTAACTAATTATTTTTATTTTTGATTTTAAAATTTTTCGAAAAAAAAAATTTACTAACCTCTTTCAAAAAACTATTTTCAAAAATCACTAACCCTTTTTCAAAAAAATTATTTTCGAAAATTCTCCCTCTCCCATCTTATTCTATTTATTTATTCATCTACTAACATCTCATCTCACATCTAAACCCTCCTCACAGTTGTGTTTCTTCAATTACATTACATTCTTTGTCTCCCTCTTTTCTTCCACTCACCAAGGGATCCCTATACTGTGGTATAAAGGATCCATATTATTATTATTATTATTTCTATGCCCTCTTCTTTGTCATATGAGCAGGAGCAAGGACAAGAACATTCTTGTTGAAGCAGATCCAGAACCTGAAAGGACTCTGAAGAGAAAATTAAGAGAAACTAAATTACAACAATCCAGAGATAACCTTTCAGAAATTTTCGAACAGGAAGAGGAGATGGCAGCCGAAAATAATAATAATGCAAGGAGGATGCTTGGTGACTTTACTACACCTAATTCCAATTTACATGGAAGAAGCATCTCCATTCCTGCCATTGGAGCAAACAAATTTGAGCTGAAACCTCAATTAGTTTCTCTGATGCAGCAGAACTGCAAGTTTCATGGACTTCCATCTGAAGATCCTTTTCATTTCTTAACTGAGTTCTTGCAGATATGTGATACTGTTAAGACTAATGGAGTAGATCCTGAAGTCTACAGGCTCATGCTTTTCCCTTTTGCTGTAAGAGACAGAGCTAGACTGTGGTTGGATTCTCAACCCAAGGATAGCCTGAACTCTTGGGATAAGCTGGTCAAGGCTTTCTTAGCCAAGTTCTTTCCTCCTCAAAAGCTGAGCAAGCTTAGAGTGGATGTTCAAACCTTCAGACAAAAAGAAGGTGAATCCCTCTATGAAGCTTGGGAGAGATACAAAGGACTGACCAAAAAGTGTCCTTCTGACATGCTTTCAGAATGGACCATCCTAGATATATTCTATGATGGTCTGTCTAAGTTATCCAAGATGTCATTGGACACTTCTGCAGGTGGATCCATTCACCTAAAGAAAACACCTGCAGAAGCTCAAGAACTCATTGACATGGTTGCAAATAATCAGTTCATGTACACTTCTGAAAGGAATCCTGTGAACAATGGGACGCCTATGAAGAAGGGAGTTCTTGAGGTTGATACTCTGAATGCCATATTGGCTCAGAACAAAATATTGACTCAGCAAGTCAATATGATTTCTCAGAGTCTGAATGGAATGCAAGCTGCATCCAACAGTACTCAAGAGGCATCTTCTGAAGAAGAAGCTTATGATCCTGAGAACCCTGCAATAGCAGAGGTGAATTACTTAGGTGAACCTTATGGAAACACCTATAACTCATCATGGAGAAATCATCCAAATTTCTCATGGAAGGATCAAAAGCCTCAACAAGGCTTTAATAATGGTGGAAGAAACAGGTTTAACAATAATAAACCTTTTCCATCATCCACTCAGCAACAGACAAAGAACTCTGAACGAAATACTTCTAATTTAGCAAACTTGGTCTCTGATCTATCTAAGGCCACTGTAAGTTTCATGAATGAAACAAGGTCTTCCATTAGAAATTTGGAAGCACAAGTGGGCCAGCTGAGTAAAAGGATCACTGAAATCCCTCCCAGTACTCTCCCAAGCAATACAGAAGAGAATTCAAAAGGAGAGTGCAAAGCCATTGACATAAGCAAAATGGCCGAACCCAATGAGGGAGAGGAGGACGTGAATCCCAAGGAGGAAAACCTCCTGGGACGTCCAGTGACCAATAAGGAGCTTCCCTCTGAGGAACCAAAGGACTCTGAGGCTCATCTAGAGACCATAGAGATTCCACTGAACCTCCTTATGCCCTTCATGAGCTCTGATGAGTACTCCTCTTCTGAAGAGAATGAGGATGTTACTGAAGAGCAAACTGCCAAGTTTCTTGGTGCAATCATGAAGCTAAATGCCAAATTAATTGGCATTGATACTTGGGAAGTTGAACCTCCCTTGTTCATCAATGAACTAAGTGATCTGGATCAACTGACATTGCCTCAGAAGAGACAGGATCCTGGAAAGTTCATAATACCTTGTACCATAGGCACCATGCTCTTTAAGGCTCTGTGTGAGCTTGGTTCAGGAATAAACCTCATGCCCCTCTCTGTAATAGAGAAACTGGGAATCTATAGGGTGCAAGCTGCTAAAATCTCATTAGAGATGGTAGACAATTCAAGAAAACAGGCATATGGACAAGTAGAGGACGTGTTAGTAAAGGTTGAAGGTCTTTACATCCCTGCTGATTTCATAGTCCTGGAAACTGGAAAGGAAGAGGATGAATCCATCATCCTAGGAAGACCTTTCCTGGCCACAGCAAGAGCTGTGATTGATGTTGACAGAGGTGAACTAGTCCTTCAATGGAATGAGGACTCTCTTGTGTTTAAAACTCAAGGATCTCCCTCTGCAACCATGGAGAGGAAGCATGAAAAGCTTCTCTCAAAGCAGAGTCAACCCAAGCCCCCACAGTCAAACTCTAAGTTTGGTGTTGGGAGGCCACAACCAAACTCTAAGTTTGGTGTTGAACTCCCATATCCAAACTCTAAGTTTGGTGTTGGAGAATCTCAACAATGCTCTGAACATCTGTGAGGCTCCATGAGAGCCAACTGTCAAGCTATTGACATTAAAGAAGCGCTTGTTGGGAGGCAACCCAATGTTTATTTATCTAACTCTATTATTCTTATTTTTCATGTTTTCTTAGGTTCATGATCATGTGGAGTCACACAATAAATATAAAAATTGAAAACGGAATCAAAAACAGCAGAAGAAAAATCACACCCTGGAGGAGCATCTGCCTGGCGTTCAACGCCAGAACAGAGCATGGTTCTGGCGCTGAACGCCCAAAATGGGCAGCATCCTGGCGCAGAACGCCCAGAACAAGCATGGTTCTGGCGTTCAACGCCAGAAATGGCGAGTAAATGGGCGTTGAACGCCCAAAATGGGCACCAACCTGGCGCTGAACACCCAGAGTTGTGTGCAAGGGCATTTTACATGCCTAAATTGGTGCAGGGATGTAAATGCCTTGACACCTCAGGATTTGTGGATCCCACAGGATCCCCACCTACCTCATCATCTCTCTTTCCATTCATGATCATCCCTTCTGTTTTCCATTTACCACTCACATCCATACACCCACTACCTTCAAAATTCAACATCTCTCTCCCACCCAACCCCACCCATATGGCCGAATACACATATCCATCCATCTTCTCCATATCTTCTTCTTCTTCTTCTATTCTTTCTTCTTTTTGCTCGAGGGCGAGCAACATTCTAAGTTTGGTGTGGTAAAAGCATAGCTTTTTTGTTTTTTTCCATAACCATTGATGGCACCTAAGGCCAGAGAAACCTCTAGAAAGAGGAAAGGGAAAGCAAAAGCTTCCATCAAGGGTCTATAGCTCAGTGGTAGAACATTTGACTACAAATCAAGAGATCCCTGAGATACCTCAGGGGATACATTTTCTTCCACATAATTATTGGAAGCAACTAAGGGTGGAACATCAAGAGCACTCCATCATCCTTCATGAAATAAGAGAAGATCAAAAAGCAAGGAAAGGAGGAGTGACAAAGACAAGGAAGAGACATAAAAGAGCTCAAGGACATCATTGGTTCCTCAAGAAGGAAACGCCACCATCACTAAGGTGGATTCATTCCTTGTTCTTATTTCTTCTGTTTTTCGTCTTCTATGTTATGTGATTATCTATGTTTATGTCTTCATTACATGATCATTAGTAGTTAGTAACTATGTCTTAAAGTTATGAATGTCCTATGAATCCATCACCTCTCTTAAATGAAAAAATGTTTTAATTCAAAAGAACAAGAAGTACATGAGTTTTGAACTTATCTTTGAACTTAGTTTAATTATATTGATGTGGTGACAATGCTTCTTGTTTTCTGAATGTATGCTTGAACAGTGCATATGTCTTTTGAAGTTGTTGTTTAAGAATGTTAAATATGTTGGCTCTTGAAAGAATGATGACAAGGAGACATGTTATTTGATAATCTGAAAAATCATAAAAATGATTCTTGAAGCAAGAAAAAGCAGCAAAGAACAAAGCTTGCAGAAAAAAAAATAGGCGAAAAAAAAATAGAAAGAAAAAAAAGAAAAAGAAAAAGCAAGCAGAAAAAGCCAAAGCTCTTAAAACCAAGAGGCAAGAGCAAAAAGCCAATAACCCCTAAAACCAAAAGGCAAAGGAAATAAAAAGGATCCCAAGGCTTTGAGCATCAGTGGATAGGAGGGCCTACAGGAATAAAATCCTGGCCTAAGCGGCTAAACCAAGCTGTCCCTAACCATGTGCTTGTGGCGTGTAGGTGTCAAGTGAAAACTTGAGACTGAGCGGTTAAAGTCAAGGTCCAAAGCAAAAAAAGAGTGTGCTTAAGAACCCTGGATACCTCTAATTGGGGACTTTAGCAAAGCTGAGTCACAATCTGAAAAGGTTCACCCAATTATGTGTCTGTGGCATTTATGTATCCGGTGGTAATACTGGAAAACAAAGCGCTTAGGGCCACGGCCAAGACTCATAAAACAGCTGTGTTCAAGAATCATCATACTGAACTAGGAGAATCAATAACACTATCTGAACTCTCAGTTTCTATAGATGCCAATCATTCTGAACCTCAATGGATAAAGTGAGATGCCAAAACTATTTAAGAGGCAAAAAGCTACAAGTCCCGCTCATCTGATTGGAGCTATGTTTCATTGATAGTTTGGAATTTATAGTATATTCTATTCTTTTTATCCTATTTTGATTTTCAGTTGCTTGGGGAAAAGCAACAATTTAAGTTTGGTGTTGTGATGAGCGGATAATTTATACGCATTTTGGCATTGTTTTTAGTATATTTTTAGTAGAATCTAGTTAATTTTAGGGATGTTTTTAATAGATTTTATGTTAAATTCACATTTCTGGACTTTACTATGAGTTTGTGTGTTTTTCTGTGATTTCAGGTATTTTCTGGCTGAAATTGAGGGACTTGAGCAGAAATCAGATTCAGAGGTTGAAGAAGGACTGCTGATGCTGTTAGATTCTGACCTCCCTGCACTCAAAGTGGATTTTCTGGAGTTACAAAACTCGAAATGGCGTGCTTCTAATTGCGTTGGAAAGTAGACATCCAGGGCTTTACAGAATTATATAATAGTCCATACTTTGTCCAAGAATAGATGACGTAAACTGGCGTTCAACGCCAGCTTTCTGCCCAAATCTGGCGTCCAGCGCCAGAAAAGGAGCCAAAACCAGAGTTGAACGCCCAAACTGGCACAAAAGCTGGCGTTCAACTCCAAGAAGAACCTCTACACGTGTAACACTCAAGCTCAGCCCAATCACACACCAAGTGGGCCCCAGAAGTGGATTTATGCATCAATTACTTACTTTTGTAAACCCTAGTAGCTAGTTTATTATAAATAGGACCTTTTACTATTGTATTAGACATCTTTGGATTATCTTTTGATCTATTGATCACGTTTTGGGGGCTGGCCATCTCGGCTATGCCTGGACCTTTCACTTATGTAATTTTAACGGTAGAGTTTCTACACTCCATAGATTAAGGTGTGGAGCTCTGCTGTTTCTCAAGGATTAATGCAAAGTACTACTGTTTTCTATTCAATTCATCTTGTTTCACTTCTAAGATATTCATTCGCACTTCAATCTGAATGTGATGAACGTTACAATCATCATCATTCCCTATGAACGCGTGCCTGACAACCACTTCCGTTCTACCTTCGACTGAATGAGTATCTCCTAGATCTCTTAATCAGAATCTTCGTGGTGTAAGCTAGAATGATGGCGGCATTCAAGAGAATCCGGAAAGTCTAAACCTTGTCTGTGGTATTCTGAGTAGGATTCAATGAATGAATGACTGTGACGAGCTCCAAACTCGCGATTGCGGGGCGTTAGTGACAGACGCAAAAGGATAGTAAATCCTATTCCAGCATGATCGAGAACCGACAGATGAATAGCCGTGCCGTGACAGGGTGCGTTGACCATTTTCACTGAGAGGATAAGATGAAGCCATTGACAAGGGTGATGCCTCCAGACGATTAGCCGTGCCGTGACAGAGCATTGGATCATTTTCCCGAGAGATGACCGAAAGTAGCCATTGACAGTGGTGATGTATCACATAAAGCCAGCCATGGAAAGGAGTAAGACTGATTGGATGAAGATAGCAGGAAAGCAGAGGTTCAGAGGAACGAAAGCATCTTCATTCGCTTATCTAAAATTCTCACCAATGAATTACATAAGTATTTCTATCCCTATTCTATTAATTATTATTCGAAAACACCATTATCAATTTATATCTGCCTAACTGAGATTTGCAAGGTGACCATAGCTTGCTTCATACCAACAATCTCCGTGGGATTCGACCCTTACTCACGTAAGGTATTACTTGGACGACCCAGTGCACTTGCTGGTCAGTTACACGGAGTTCTGAACCGTGGTTTTGGCATCATGTTTTTGGCGCCATTGCCAGGGAAAGAAAGAGCAATGAACTTTACATTATTAAAGTGTAATCACGATTCCGCGTACCAGCTACCCAAAATTTTCCCAGTTTTGTATCACATACTCATGCATCAACTTTTCTCTTAACTTGTATCACACATGCATTGATCTTTTATTACCTAACATTGGGATAATTTTGTCCCCTTATTCATTTATTTATTTACTTAATTACTTGAATATTTTTTTTAAAGTAAAAGTAAACATAAATTATCAATGCACATGGATTTTTAATTTTTTTGGTCTCACATGAGTAGGTACCTAAATTCCTAATAATTAAATGAAATAGAAACATAAGACATTCCCTATTAACCCATGTTCCCAAGTTTTTCCACACTTAATTGACACACAATCTCAATCTTAAGCTAACGAAAGATTCAATTGGGGTGATTACTTGTTTTTCTGCTTAAGGCTAGTGATGTGGTAAAATATAGAACAAATGGGATTAAAAGGCTCAAAGTGGCTAACAGAGGTGAATGGAAGGGTAGGATATTTGGGATAAGTGAGCTAATAATCAAATAATGGCCTCAATCATATGCATGCATATAACACATTAAATATTAGACATATAGGATGGAACAAAATATAGATTACAATCATAGAAAAGCAAACACACAAGAATAAAATATTATAGTTAAATAATGTAACCATGTAATTAAGCTCAAATCTCACAGGTTGTGTGTTCTAGCTTTAAACTATGTTCCAATTTACATTCTTCAAACAAGTTTTAACACAAAAGTTTTGATTTAAATTAGTAAAATTTTCAATAAATAGAGTCTTAAAAAGAAACTTATTATTTTTTAACCAATTAGAACATGCATGCAAATACTTATTACTATGCAATCTATCCTATCCTAACAAAAGAAAAATAACTTATTAGTGCTAAGAAAGAGAAATTACCTCCGGAAGTCAGGTATTGACCGACCTCCCCACACTTAAAGCTTGGCACCATCCTCGGTGCTATCAGTCAGGAACAAAGAGGGGCTGGTAGCAGCATCTCCACAATCAGGACCGTGATGGCTCCCTGTGCTGGTAAATGAAGTGGAGTCCGGGGTGTCTGGGTCTTCTTTGGATGGGTGGTTACCAACAAGCAGCTCCTTGAGGTATGTAAATCGGTGCTTGTTACGGCGCTCTCTTCGCTTTCCCTGCCGGTCAAGCCAATCTAACCTCTGAATTATCTGTAGGAGTAGCTGATTTGTTGAAGGTTCTTATGATATGGAAGGAGAAGGAATATCTCCGGCTGGTTCTGTTGGCCGGCTAGTAGTAGTTGCTATTGGTGTGATGTATTTCCCGTTAGGGACAATCTGATCATCCCGTGAAATCATGGTCTTGGTGTCCCCATCTCTGTAGGAGACTCCAGCTGCTGAGACTAGATCTGAAACCAAGGTGGGAAAAGGTAGGTTGCCTGCGATCTGTACGTGTCCCATGGCATGCCGAAGGTGTCTTGGTAAATTGAGAGGCTGGTCTATAAGGATACACTAGAGTAGAACAGCCATGTCTGCAGTGAAGGAGGACTCGTGCGTGCTCGAAAAGACGTAATGGGACATAATTTGTGCCCATACTCGAGCCTCCAAGGTGAGTGCTGAAGCCAATATTCCCTTAGGTTGGGATCGATGGTATCCATAGATCCATCTGCTGCCAGGCTGTGCTATAACTCTAAGGACAGTGTCCCAGTCAAATTGGTATGTCTGGCGCTTGAATGAGGCTTCTTGGAATGCGTTCAATCCTTCTGGAGCAGGAGGAAGATCTAAAGCTTGCTGAATAGCCTCTTCAGTTATGCGGACTTGCTTCTGATTGACATAGACAGACTGCAGTGTTGGCATGTGAAAATTGGAGTAGAATTCAACTACCCATGAGAGATTAACCTGCCGTGGCTGTCTCCATAAGAATCCCCATTGTCTTCGCTCAATGCGTGGCTCAACAAATTCAACAATGAGGGTCGGGAGGATGAGTAGGTGCTCATTGTTATAGTTCCGCTCAGCCAGGATGGGGAACATCTGCTCACAGTAGCGGTTAGTGAACCGCGCAGTGTCCTTTGCTGGAAAGGCTTTCTCTTTTTCATCGACCTTGATGATCCTCTTGACTCGCTTTGTTGAGGGCTTTACTACTGTTGAAGATGGCTCTGCAACTAGTGCTCTTTTTGTTCCTTTCCTTGCTGGTGGTTTGGGAGTAGCTTTCTCTCTACCCTTTTTGGTGGCTATCCTGAAAAGGAAAAAGGAAAGTAACATGCAAAGCTAAGGGTTTGAGCAAGGAAGAGGGCGGTACAAGTGATAATCATTGCATGGTAAAGAAGGACGTCGTTAACACATGATCGTGACTACATGTGATCAGTTCATCCATGGAAATATAGCAAGTGCATATTATGGCAAGTAGATGCAAGATGTTTATTGGCATGCTGGCAAAGACATGAGTAGCATAGATCAAGCATTAATTGCCCAATTTGATTATCAAATGTTTCAAACTAACAATTTATTTGTATTGACAATTTTATTCAATCAATAATATATAAAAAAGGGGTGTTGTGAAAAACAGGCGTTAGAGTAGTAGGATAGAATAATTTGAAAAATGCACAACGCCAACAGGCTTTTTCACAAACACTTAGCATGCATGGTAAATATGTTGTTGAAAGTATTAAATTTGAACATGCAAACAACCCAAAAATAATTATTGATAATTGTCAAACAACTCCTTAATAATCCACAAGCAAAATATAAAAGAAAACAATTACTCAATTAAATTTCTAACAACAAGTAAAATAATACAAGAATAAAAGGAAAAAAAAAAAGAAAACATAGATAATGAAAGTAAAAAGAAAAAGAAGAAGGGAATATAAATTAAAGTAATAATGGAAAAGTAAAAGGGGAAAAAGAAAAGAAAAGAACCTTGATGGTGATTGTGAAAAAGGAGGGAGAAAGTAAAAAGTGAGAAGGAATAAAAAAGAAAGAAGGAAGAAGAAATAATTAAAAAAGGATATGAAAGAATTAGGATTGGGGAAGAAAAGATAAGAATTCTGGTGCAGATCTAGTTAAACTGTGCGTCGCATGCGACGCGTGCGCGTGGGATACGCGGACGCGCGGTTTGCGCTATTTTCAAGTGACGCGTACACGTTGGTGACGCATACGCGTGACCTGTTCAATGCACATGGATTTTTAATTTTTCTGGTCTCACATGAGTAGGTACCTAAATTTCCAATATTTTATCAAAGTAAAAACATAACACATTCCCTTATTAACCTATGTTCCCACAGTTTCCCCACACTTAATTGTTACACAATCCCTATCTTAAGCTAACCAAAGATTCAATTGGGATATTTAATTATTTTTCTGCTTAAGGCTGGTGATGTGGTTATAGAACAGAATAAATGGGGATAAAAAGGCTCAAGGTGGCTAACAAAGGTGATGTAAAAGGTAGGCTTATTTGGGATAAGTGAGCTAATAACAAATAATGGCCTCGATCATATGCAAGCATGTAAATACACTAAATAGTGGAAATATAGAATGGAACAAAGTATAGATTAAAATCATAGAGAAGTAAACACACAAGAATAAAATATTTATGGTTAAATAGTGTAACCATGTAATTATGCTCAAAATCTCACAGGTTGTGTGTTCTTAGCTTTTTAAACTATGTTCCAAATACAACTTCAAACAAATTTAACACAAAAATTTTGATATAAATTAGTGAAATTTTTTCAAAAATAGGGTCTTAGAAGAAACTCATTACTTTAACCAAGCAGTAGCTAAATGCATAAAATCAAACAAACATGCAATTAAACATGCAAATGCAATAATGAACAAACAAAGAAAATAAAATAATGGTGTTGGAAAGAAGAAAATAGCTAACCCATGGAGATCGGTATCGACCTCCCCACACTTAAAGATTGCACCGTCCTCGGTGCATGCTAAGATGTGTTGGTGGATGGGTTGCGAGCTATAACTGCTGTTATTTCTCTAAAGATTGTGCAGACGGACTGGCTTGTCTCCCTATTAAGAGGCTTTTCCTCTCCCTTCGTGGTGGCCATCCTGAAAAAAGAGGGGAAAGAAGAAAAGTAACCCAAAATAAAGATAGAAAATAAATAAAATATGGGTGTTAATGCTAGATAATAAGGGTCTCAATTACATGGTAGCTACAACATGCAAGTGAAAAAACAGTAGAAGTACATGGCAAATCAAGAGTGCAAAAATTTGCAACAATGGGGAAGAGAGTGGGTAAGAAAAGATAATATAAATTCATGTCAATGCAAAAGTAATACAGGTATAAAAGATTGGCATTGATTTAAATAATATTACCTAACCAGAATAACACAAGTCACTAAGCACCCAAAATAAAAAAAATTTTAACACCAAAGGAAAAATAATTAATTTAGAAAAGAAAATAAAAATATGCCCAAAATTAAGATGCAATGAATGAAATATGCAAATAAATTAAGTAAAATAAAATGAAAGATAAGAACAATGAGAAGGGAAAGAAGGGAAGAAGAAGTAAGTAAGAAAGGAGGGAGGGAAAATTAGGATTGGGGAAGAAAAGATAAGAATTTTGGCGCTGATTTGGATAAGTTGTGCGGCGCAGGCGACGCAGACACGTGAGTGACGCGGTCGCGTGGTGCGTGATAAGGTCAGGTGACACAGACACGTGGGTCACGCGATCGCGTGGCCTGATTTATGCGTTTGGCGCGAGTGCAGCCTCGCGTTCGCGCAACTCTCTGTTTTAAATGCATTTTGCCAAAAATCTGGGTGACGCGTTCGCGTGGGTGACGCGTTCACTTGAGTGGCCATTTTTGAAAAACGACGCGAACGCATCGAGCACGTGTTCGCATGGGAGGGCTTGTGCTTCTAGCACGAGTCCAGCCCCATTCCAGCCTAACTTGCTGCCAAACACCCGTTTACGTCGATTTACGTCGATTTTCTAGACACTATGAATGCAAGAATGCATATGAAAAACAAGAAAAGACACAAAACATGAAAACATCAAGATCAAACAAGAAGACTTACTAATAACAACTTGAAGATCATGAAGAACACTATGAATGCATGAATTTTTCGAAAAATGCAAGATGAATATGCAATTGACACCAAACTTTCAACTTGACTCAAGACTCAAACAAGAAACATGAAATATTTTTTTGATTTTTATGATTTTATGAATTTTTTTTGTATTTTCTTTTAATTTTGTTCAAAATCATTTTGAAAAAGAAAAATAAGGATTCCAAAATTTTTAATATGAATTCCAGAAATCTTATGCTCTTTAGTCTAAAGCTCCAATCAAAGGGTCAGGCATGGCTTAATAGCCAGCCAAGTTTTAGTATGTAATTCAAACATGACACGCCTGACATTCCCTATCCAAAAGAATTAGACATGGCTTTACAGCCAGCCAGGCTTCAACATGCTTCATGAAACACTAGAATTCATTCTTAAAAATTCTGAAAAAAAATATATTTTTGAAAACATTTTTATTTTAAATTTTTTTTTTCGAAAACAAGGGAGAAATTTTTGAAAGATTTTTTTTGAAAAATTTTTGAAAATAAAACAAAAGAAAATTACCTAATCTGAGCAACAAGATGAACCTTCAGTTGTCCAAACTCGAACAATCCCCGGCAACGGCGCCAAAAACTTGGTGCACGAAATTGTGAACGGCGCCAGAAACTCTGTACGCACGTCTTAATAAATCGTGTTTCATTCACAACTTTGATACAACTAACCAGCAAGTGCACTGGGTCATCCAAGTAATAAACCTTACGTGAGTAAGGGTCGATCCCACGGAGATTGTTGGTATGAAGCAAGCTATGGTCACCTTGTAGATCTCAGTCAGGCGGATATAAAATAGTTATGGAGTTTTCGAACAGAAATAATAAATAGATAGAAAATAAGGATAGAAACACTTATGTAAATCATTGGTGAGAATTTCAGATAAGTGTATAGAGATGCTTTCGTTCCTCTGAACCTCTGCTTTCCTGCTGTCTTCATCCAATCAGTCTTACTCCTTTCCATGGCTGGCTTTATGTAAGGACCTCACCGTTGTCAATGGCTACTTTTAATCCTCTCTGGAAAATGGTCCGATGCACTGTTACTGCATGGCTAATCGTCTGGAGGCATCACCCTTGCCAATGGCTGCATCCTATCCTCTTGTGAAAATGGTCCAAATGCTCTGTCACAGCACGGCTAATCATTTGAGGTTCTCGATCATACTGGAATAGGATTCACCCTCCTTTTGCGTCTGTCACTACGCCCAACACTCGCGAGTTTGAAGTTCGTCACAGTCATTCAATCCCAGAGTCCTACTCGGAATACCACAGACAAGGTTTAGACTTTCCGGACTCTCATGAATGCTGCCATCAATCTAGCTTATACCACGAAGATTCTGATTAAGAGATCCAAGAGATACTCATTCAATCTAAGGTAGAACGGAAGTGGTTGTCAGGCACGCGTTCATAGGGAATGATGATGATTGTCACGTTCATCACATTCATGTTGAAGTGCGAATGAATATCTTAGAAGCGGAATAAGTTGAATTGAATAGAAAAACAGTAGTACTTTGCATTAATCTTTGAGGAACAGCAGAGCTCCACACCTTAATCTATGGAGTGTAGAAACTCTACCGTTTGAAAATACATAAGTGAATAGAGGGTAAGCATGGCTGAATGGCCAGCCCCCAAACGTGATCAATAGATCAAAATATAATCCAAAGATGTCAAATACAATAGTAAGAAGTCCTATTTATACTAAACTAGTTACTAGGGTTTACAGAAGTAAGTAATTGATGCATAAATCCACTTCCGGGGCCCACTTGGTGTGTGCTTGGACTGAGCTTGAATTTTACACGTGCAGAGGCTCTTTCTGGAGTTGAACGCCAGGTTATAACGTATTTTTGGCGTTCAACTCTGGTTTGTGACATGTTTCTGGCGTTTAACTCCAGACAGCAGCGTAGAACAGGCGTTCAACGCCCTTTTATGTCATCTAAACTTGGCCAAAGTATAGACTATTATATATTGCTGGAAAGCCCTGGATGTCTAGTTTCCAACGCAATTAGAAGCGCGTCATTTTCAGTTCTATAGCTCCACAAATTCCACTTTGAGTGCAGGGAGGTCAGAATCCAACAGCATCAGCAGTCCTTCTTCAACCTCTGAATCTAATTTTTGCTCAAGTCCCTCAATTTCAGCCAGAAAATACCTGAAATCACAGAAAAACAGACAAACTCATAGTAAAGTCCAGAAATATGAATTTAACATAAAAACTAATGAAAACATCCCTAAAAGTAACTAGATTCTTCTAAAAACATACTAAAAACAAAGCCAAAAAGCGTATAAATTATCCACTCATCACAACACCAAACTTAAATTGTTGCTTGTCCCCAAGCAACTGAAAATCAAATAGGATAAAAAGAAGAGAATATACTATAAATTCCAAACTATCAATGAAACATAGCTCCAATCAGATGAGCGGGACTTGTAGCTTTTTGCCTCTTGAATAGTTTTGGCATCTCACTTTATCCATTGAAGTTCAGAATGATTGGCATCTTTAGGAACTCAGAGTTCAGATAGTGTTATTGATTCTCCTAGTTCAGTGCGATGATTCTTGAACACAACTATTTTATGAGTCTTGGCCGTGGCCCTAAGCACTTTGTTTTCCAGTATTACCACCGGATACATAAATGCCACAGACACATAATTGGGTGAACCTTTTCAGATTGTGACTCAACTTTGCTAAAGTCCCCAATTAGAGGTGTCCAGGGTTCTTAAGCACACTCTGTTTTTGCTTTGGACCTTGACTTTAACCGCTCAGTCTCAAGTTTTCACTTGACACCTTCACGCCACAAGCACATGGTTAGGGACAGCTTGGTTTAGCCGCTTAGGCCAGGATTTTATTCCTTTAGGCCCTCCTATCCACTGATGCTCAAAGCCTTGGGATCCTTTTTATTTACCCTTGCTTTTTGGTTTTAAGGGTTATTGGCTTTTTGCTCTTGCCTCTTGGTTTTAAGAGCTTTTGGCTTTTTCTGCTTGCTTTTTCTCTTTTTTTTTTTCTTTCTATTTTTTTCGCTATTTTTTTTCTGCAAGCTTTGTTCTTTGCTGCTTTTTCTTGCTTCAAGAATCATTTTTATGATTTTTTAGATTATCAAATAACATGTCTCCTTATCATCATTCTTTCAAGAGCCAACATATTTAACATTCTTAAACAACAACTTCAAAAGACATATGCACTGTTCAAGCATTCATTTAGAAAATAAGAAGCATTGTCACCACATCAATATAATTAAACTAAGTTCAATGATAAATTTGAAACTCATGTACTTCTTGTTCTTTTGAATTAAAACATTTTTCATTTAAGAGAGGTGATGGATTCATAGGACATTTATAACTTTAAGACATAGTTACTAACTACTAATGATCATGTAATGAAGACACAAACATAGATAAGCACTTAACATAGAAAACGAAAAACAGAGAATGTAAGAACAAGGAATGAGTCCACCTTAGTGATGGTGGCGTTTCCTTCTTGAGGAACCAATGATGTCCTTGAGCTCTTCTATGTCTCTTCCTTATCTTTGTTGCTCCTCCCTCATTGCTTTTTGATCTTCTCTTATTTCATGAAGGATGATGGAGTACTCTTGATGTTCCACCCTTAATTGTCCCATGTTGGAACTTAATTCTCCTAGGGAGGTGTTGATTTGCTCCCAATAGTTTTGTGGAGGAAAATGCATTTGAGGCATCTCCGGGATCTCATGGTGATGAGCTTCATGCGCCTCTTGAGCTCCATGAATGGGCTCACTTGCTTGCTCCATCCTTTTCTTAGTGATGGGCTTCTCTTCCTCAATGGGAATGTCTCCTTCTATGAAAGCTCCAACTGAGTAACATAGATGGCATATAAGATGAGGAAAAGCTAGCCTTGCCCAAGGAGAGGGCTTTTCGGCTATTTTGTAGAGTTCAAGGGAGATGACTTCATGAACTTCTACTTCCTCTCCAATCATGATGCTATGAATCATGATGGCCCGATCTACAGTAACTTCAGATCGGTTGCTAGTGGGGATGATGGAGCGTTGGATGAACTCCAACTACAGGTTTGAGGTCCAGTCTTCTTAGTTGAACCGGCTTGCCTTTGGAGTCAATCTTCCATTGAGCTCCTTCCACACATATGTCCATGAGGACTTGGTCCAACCTTTGATTAAAGTTGACCCTTCTAGTGTAGGGGCGTGCATCTCCTTGCATCATAGGCAAGTTGAACGCCAACCTCACATTCTCCGGACTACAATCTAAGTATTTCCCCCGAACCATGGTGAGATAATTCTTTGGATTCGGGTTCTTACTTTGATCATGGTTCCTAGTGATCCATGCATTGGCATAGAACTCTTGAACCATTAGGATGCCGACTTGTTGGATGGGTTTTGTTAGAACTTCCCATCCTCTTCTTTGGATTTCATGTCGGATCTCCAGATACTCATTCTTCTTGAGCTTGAAAGGGACCTCGGGAATCACCTTCTTCTTGGCCACAACATCATAGAAGTGGTCTTGATGGGCTTTGGAGATGAACCTTTCCATCTCCTATGACTCGGAGGTGGAAGCTTTTGTCTTCCCTTTCCCTTTTCTAGAGGATTCTCCGGTCTTAGGTGCCATCAATGGTAATGGAAAAACAAAAAAGATATGCTTTTACCACACCAAACTTAGAATTTTTCTCGCCCTCGAGCAAGAGAAGAAAGAATAGATGAAGAAGAAGAAGAAAATATGGAGGAGAGGAGGGATGTGTTTCGGCCAAGAAGGGGAAGAGAGGGTTGTGTTGTGTGAAAATGAGGAAGAATGGAGGGCTATATATAGGGAAGGGAGGGGGGGTAAGGTTCAGCCATATAGGGTGGGTTTGGGTGGGAAATTGATTTTGAATTTTGAAGGTAGGTGGAGTTTATGAGGTAGGTTTATGGGGAAGAGTGGATGGATGTGAGTGGTGAAGTGGTGATAGGGAAGAGAGATTGAGGTGATTGGTGAAGAGTTTTGGGGAAGAGTGTTTATGGGATTGTGTGAAAGAGGGGTGAGAAGAAGTGAGTAGAGGTAGGTGGGGATCCTATGGGGTCCACAGATCCTGAGGTGATCCTGTGGGGTCTACAGATCCTGAGGAGTTCAAGGATTTACAACCTTGCACCAAATTGGGCATGCAAAATGCCCTTGCACACAACTCTGGGCGTTCAGCGCCAGATTGGTGCTTATTCTTGGCGTTGAACGCCCATTTGTTGCCCATTTCTGGCGTTGAACGCCAGAACCATGCTTGTTCTGGGCGTTCAGTGCCAGCTCTTCTCCAGGGTGTAATTCTGGTGTTCAAACGCCCAGATGCTGCCCATTTTGGATGTTCAGCGCCAGAACCATGCTCTGTTCTGGCGTTGAACGCCAGCCAAATGCTTCTTATTGGCGTTTAAACGCCAGTGAGATCCTCCTCCAGGGTGTGATTTTTCTTCTGCTGTTTTTGATTCTGTTTTCAATTTTTATATTTATTTTGTGACTCCACATGATCATGAACCTAATAAAACATGAAAGAACAATAAAATTAGATAAATAAAAATTGGGTTGCCTCCCAACAAGCGCTTCTTTAATGTCAATAGCTTGACAGTGGGCTCTCATGGAGCCTCACAGATGTTCAGAGCATTGTTGAGACTTCCCAACACCAAACTTAGAGTTTGGATATGGGAGTTCAACACCAAACTTAGAGTTTGGTTGTGGCCTCCCAACACCAAACTTAGAGTTTGACTGTGGGGGCTCTGGTTGACTCTGTTTTGAGAGAAGCTTTTTATGCTTCCTCTCCATGTTTACAGAAGGATGACCTCGAGTTTTAAACACAAGGGAGTCCTCATTCAATTGAAGGATTAGTTCACCTCTGTCAACATCAATCACAGCTCTTGCTGTGGCTAGGAAGGGTCTTCCAAGGATGATGGATTCATCCTCATCCTTCCCAGTATCTAAGACTATGAAATCAGCAGGGATGTAAAGGCCTTCAACCTTTACTAATATGTCCTCTACTTGTCCATAAGCTTGTTTTCTGGAATTGTCTGCCATCTCTAATGAGATTTTAGCAGCTTGTACCTCAAAGATTCCCAGTTTCTCCATTACAGGGAGTGGCATGAGGTTTATTCCTGACCCCAGGTCACATAGAGCCTTCTCAAAGGTCATGGTGCCTATGGTACAAGGTATCAGGAACTTTCCAGGATCCTCTTTCTTATGAGGCAATCTCAGTTGATCCAATGCATTTAGTTCATTGGTGAACAGGGGAGGTTCATCTTCCCAAGTCTCAATACCAAATAATTTGGCATTCAGCTTCATGATTGCACCAAGGTACTTGGTAACTTGCTCTTCAGTAACATCTTCATTCTCTTTAGAAGAGGAATACTCATCAGAGCTCATGAATGGCATAAGGAGGTTTAATGGAATCTCTATGGTCTCTAGATGAGCCTCAGATTCCTTTGGTTCCTCAAAGGGAAACTCCTTATTGATCACTGGACGTCCCAGGAGGTCTTCCTCACTGGAATTCACGTCCTCTCCTTCCCTTACAGGTTTGGCCATGGTAATTAATTCAATGGCCTTGCACTCTCCTTTTGGATTTTCTTCTGTATTGCTTGGGAGAGTACTAGGAGGGATTTCAGTGATCCTTTTACTCAGCTGGCCCACTTGTGCTTCCAAATTTCTAATGGAGGATCTTGTTTCATTCATGAAACTCACAGTGGCCTTAGATAGATTAGAGACTAAGTTTGCTAAATTAGAGGTATTTTTTTCAGAGTTCTCTGTCTGTTGTTGAGTGGATGATGGAAAAGGCTTGCTATTGCTAAACCTGTATCTTCCACCATTATTAAAGCTTTGTTGAGGCTTTTGTTGATCCTTCCATGAGAGATTTGGATGATTTCTCCATGATGGATTATAGGTGTTCCCATAAGGTTCACCTAAGTAATTTACCTCTGCTATTGCAGGGTTCTCAGGATCATAAGCTTCTTCTTCAGAAGATGCCTCTTGAGTACTGTTGGATGCAGCTTGCATTCCATTCAGACTCTGAGAAATCATATTGACTTGCTGAGTCAATATTTTATTCTGAGCCAATATGGCATTCAGAGTATCAATTTCAAGAACTCCCTTCTTCATAGGCGTCCCATTACTCACAGGATTCCTCTCAGAAGTGTACATGAACTGGTTATTAGCAACCATGTCAATGAGTTCTTGAGCTTCTGCAGGCGTTTTCATTAGGTGAATGGATCCACCTGCAGAAGTATCCAATGACATCTTAGCTAATTCAGACAGACCATCATAGAATATATCTAGGATGGTCCATTCTGAAAGTATATTAGAAGGACACTTTTTGGTCAGTCCTTTGTATCTCTCCCAAGCTTCATAGAGGGATTCACCTTCTTTCTGTCTGAAGGTCTGAACATCCACTCTAAGCTTACTCAGCTTTTGAGGAGGAAAGAACTTGGCTAAGAAAGCCTTGACCAGCTTATCCCAAGAGTTCAGGCTATCCTTAGGTTGAGAGTCCAACCATATTCTAGCTCTGTCTCTTACAGCAAAAGGGAAAAGCATGAGCCTGTAGACTTCAGGATCTACTCCATTAGTCTTAACAGTATCACATATCTGCAAGAATTCAGTTAAGAACTGAAAAAGATCTTCAGATGGAAGTCCATGAAACTTGCAGTTCTGCTGCATTAGAGAAACTAATTGAGGTTTCAGCTCAAAGTTGTTTGCTCCAATGGTAGGGATGGAGATGCTTCTTCCATGTAAATTGGAATTAGGTACAGTAAAGTCACCAAGCATCCTCCTTGTATTATTATTATTTTCGGCTGCCATCTCCTCTTCCTGTTCAAAAATTTCTGAAAGGTGCTTGCTGGATTGTTTTAATTTAGCTTCTCTTAGTTTCCTCTTCAGAGTCCTTTCAGGTTCTGGATCTGCTTCAACAAGAATATTCCTGTCTTTGCTCCTGCTCATATGAAAAAGAGGGAACAGAAAAATAATAATAATAGGGATCCTTTTTACCACAGTATAGAGGTCTCTGTGTGAGTAGAGGAAAAGAAGAAGAGAAAATCTGAACTCAGAGAGAGAGGGGGGTTCGAATTTTTGGTGAGTGAGGAAGAGAAAATAGAAGAAGATGAGAGGTGAGAGGATTTTCGAAAATAATTTTTGAAAAATTGGTTAGTGATTTTCGACAATTAAAATAAAAATTTGAAATAATTAGTTAATTAAAAAGAATTTTTTGAAAAAGAGGGAGATATTTTCGAAAATTAGAGAGAGAGGGAGTTAGTTAGGTAGTTTTGAAAAAGATAAGAAACAAACAAAAAGTTAGTTGAAACAAATTTGAAAATCAATTTTGAAAAGATAAGAAGATAAGAAGTTAGAAAAGATATTTTAAAATCAAATTTTTGAAAAAAAAAGATAAGATAAGAAGATATTTTTGAAAAGATATGATTGAAATTAGTTTTGAAAAAGATTTGATTTTTAAAATCACAATTAATGACTTGATTCACAAGAAATCACAAAATATGATTCTAGAACTTAAAGTTTGAATCTTTCTTAACAAGTAAGTAACAAACTTGAAATTTTCGAATCAAAACATTAATTGATGATGTTATTTTCGAAAATTATGAGATAAAGATAAGAAAAATATTTTTGAAAAATATTTTTAAAATTTTCGAAAATAACTAAGAAAAATGAAAAAGATTTGATTTTTGAAATAGATTTTGAGAAAGATAAGATTTTTAAATTGAAAATTTGATTTGACTCATAAAAACAACTGGATTTTAAAAATTTTTGAAAAAGTCAACTCAATTTTTCAAAATTCATGAGTGAAAAAGGGAAAGATATTTTTTTTATTTTTGAATTTTTATGATGAGAGAGAAAAACATGAAAATGATGCAATGCATGAAGATTTTTGGATCAAAACAATGAGTGCATGCAAGAATGCTATGAATGCCAAGATGAATACCAAGAACACTTTGAAGATCATGATGAACATCAAGAACTTATTTTTGAAAAATTTTTAATGCAAAGAAAACATGCAAGACACCAAACTTAAAAATTTTTCATGTATAGACACTATGAATGCAAGAATGCATATGAAAAACAAGAAAAGACACAAAACATGAAAACATCAAGATCAAACAAGAAGACTTACCAAGAACAACTTGAAGATCATGAAGAACACTATGAATGCATGAATTTTTCGAAAAATGCAAGATGAATATGCAATTGACACCAAACTTTCAACTTGACTCAAGACTCAAACAAGAAACATGAAATATTTTTTTTATTTTTATGATTTTATGAATTTTTTTTTGTATTTTCTTTTAATTTTTTCGAAAATTATTTTGAAAAAGAAAAATAAGGATTCCAAAATTTTTAATATGAATTCCAGGAATCTTATGCTCTTTAGTCTAAAGCTCCAATCAAACGGTCAGGCATGGCTTAATAGCCAACCAAGCTTTAGTATGTAACTCAAACATGACACGCCTGACATTCCCTATCCAAAAGAATTAGACATGGCTTTACAACCAGCAAGGCTTCAACATACTTTATGAAACACTAGAATTCATTCTTAAAAATTCTGAAAAAAAATATATTTTTGAAAACATTTTTATTTTAAAATTTTTTTTTTCGAAAACAAGGGAGAAATTTTTGAAATATTTTTTTTGAAAAATTTTTGAAAATAAAACAAAAGAAAATTACCTAATCTGAGCAACAAGATGAACCTTCAGTTGTCCAAACTCGAACAATCCCCGGCAACGGCGCCAAAAACTTGGTGCACGAAATTGTGATCTCAGACAACGGCGCCAGAAACTCTGTACGCACGTCTTAATAAATCGTGTTTCATTCACAACTTCGATACAACTAACCAGCAAGTGCACTGGGTCATCCAAGTAATAAACCTTACGTGAGTAAGGGTCGATCCCACGGAGATTGTTGGTATGAAGCAAGCTATGGTCACCTTGTAGATCTCAGTCAGGCGGATATAAAATAGTTATGGAGTTTTCGAACATAAATAATAAATAGATAGAAAATAAGGATAAAAACACTTATGTAAATCATTGGTGAGAATTTCAGATAAGTGTATAGAGATGCTTTCATTCCTCTGAACCTCTTCTTTCCTGCTGTCTTCATCCAATCAGTCTTACTCCTTTCCATGGCTGGCTTTATGTAAGGACATCACCGTTGTCAATGGCTACTTTTAATCCTCTCTGGAAAATGGTCCGATGCGCTGTCACTGCATGGCTAATCGTCTGGAGGCATCACCCTTGCTAATGGCTGCATCCTATCCTCTTGTGAAAATGGTCCAAATGCTCTGTCACAGCACGGCTAATCATCTGAGGTTCTCGATCATACTAGAATAGGATTCACCCTCCTTTTGCGTCTGTCACTACGCCCAGCACTCGCGAGTTTGAAGTTCGTCACAGTCATTCAATCCCAGAGTCCTACTCGGAATACCACAGACAAGGTTTAGACTTTTCGGACTCTCATGAATGCTGCCATCAATCTAGCTTATACCACGAAGATTCTGATTAAGAGATCCAAGAGATACTCATTCAATCTAAGGTAGAACGGAAGTGGTTGTCAAGCACACGTTCATAGGGAATGATGATGATTGTCACGTTCATCACATTCATGTTGAAGTGCGAATGAATATCTTAGAAGCGGAATAAGTTGAATTGAATAGAAAAACAGTAGTACTTTGCATTAATCTTTGAGGAACAGCAGAGCTCCACACCTTAATCTATGGAGTGTAGAAACTCTACCGTTTGAAAATACATAAGTGAATAGAGGGTAAGCATGGCCGAATGGCCAGCCCCCAAACGTGATCAATAGATCAAAATATAATCCAAAGATGTCAAATACAATAGTAAGAAGTCCTATTTATACTAAACTAGTTACTAGGGTTTATAGAAGTAAGTAATTGATGCATAAATCCACTTCCGGGGCCCACTTAGTGTGTGCTTGGGCTGAGCTTGAATGTTACATATGCAGAGGCTCTTTCTGGAGTTGAACGCCAGGTTATAACGTATTTCTGGCGTTCAACTCTAGTTTGTGACATGTTTCTGGCGTTTAACTCCAGACAGCAGCGTAGAACTGGTGTTCAAAGCCCTTTTACGTCGTCTAAACTTGGCCAAAGTATGGACTATTATATATTGCTGGAAAGCCCTGGATGTCGACTTTCCAACGCAATTAGAAGCGCGCCATTTTGAGTTCTATAGCTCCAGAAAATCCACTTTGAGTGCAGGGAGGTCAGAATCCAACAGCATCAGCAGTCCTTTTTCAACCTCTAAATCTGATTTTTGCTCAAGTCCCTCAATTTCAGCCAAAAAATACCTGAAATCATAGAAAAATACACAAAATCATAGTAAAGTCCAGAAATGTGAATTTAACATAAAAACTAATGAAAATATCCCTAAAAGTAACTAGATTCTACTAAAAACATACTAAAAACAATGCCAAAAAGCGTATAAATTATCCGCTCATCAAGCACACAACCATGTTGAACCTTGCTTGACAACTCCAACCACTAACCATCTTCCTCTTACTCTTAATGCCACAAAGAGCTCTAAGTTGACCATCCGTCTCCAGTAGCCCATATTCTAGTGGAATTAGAAAACTAAGGGATATGAATTTTACCCACTTGAATGTTGTGTTGGACGGTAATGGCCTTGGGGGAGGTGTCTCTAATGAATTTGCAAGCTCCACTTCCTTGTGCTCTTCTTTGACATCTTCCACCTCTTTGCAAGCTTCTTCAATTTTAACCTCTTCCTCTTGGTAGCTTTCTTCCAATTCAATCTCTTCTTCATTGCTCACCAAGGGCATGGGAGGTTGTGCCTCTTTTTCTTGAATCTCCTTCCCTTGATCAACCTCTTCCAAGTCTTCAACCAGGGTATGCCTTGGAGGTTGTACACCCTCCTCAACAACAAATTCAAACTCCTTAGAAAGGGGGTTCTATGACTGAGCTTTCCCATAGAGGTTCCGCATTTCCTAAGTCTTCGACCACATCTTCCTCTTTAACGATTACGGCTTCCTCCAATTGTTCTAATATAAAGTCATATTATTCATTGTCCACCGGAGTTTCTAGCTTCTCCTTCATGCTGCATTCTTCAGTAGATTCTCCACATGAAGCCATGGGAGTTTCTTGAGTGTCCAGATGTCGAGAAGCTAATTTATTTACTACCTCGATTAAGGCAGTCGCGAGTTCCAGTACACTCCTTTTCATCTTCGCTTGCCCTTGAAGAAGACCACGAAGGATGTCATCCATTGGAGATTGGGGTAGATATGAGGGTTCATTATTTTGGAGAAAGGGTTCATAATAAGAAGGTGGTTCTTCTTGATAAGGATATGGAGATGGTGAATATTGAGGTGGTGGTTCTGGGTGTGGTTCATATGGTGGTTGGTGTGGTGGATATAGGTTAGGGTCGTATGGTGGTGTTTGGTGGTAAGGGGCTTGTGGGTATGGTGGTTCAAAATTACGTGGAGGAGGAGGTTCATAGGTATTTTGTGGTGGGTGTTGATTGTCACGAAGAGGTCCACCATAACCATTGTCTTGGTGCGCATCATGGAATGGTTGTTGATAGTGCCTTGGAGGTGGTTGTTGCCAAGAGGGTTGATCAAATCCTTGTGGCTCCTCCCATCTTTGATTGTCCCATCCATGACCCAAGCTTCCATTGTAATCCCCTCTTATTGTAACATGATTATAACCAAACTCATAGCCAAAGGGGTGATAATTCATAGTAGCTCATAAAAATTAAAAATAAAAAAAAATTTAAATTAAAAGGTTATTGAAATTTAAATTTTGAATTTTAAATTTTGAAATTTGAAATTTGAAAATTTTAAAATTTGAATTTTTTAAATTTTAATATTTGAATTTTGAAAAAGTCAACAATATAAGATAAAGATTTGAAAAAGATTTAAATTTTGAAAAGATTTGATTTTTAAAATTTTAAATTTAAAATTTTAAATTTGGATTTTGAATTTTTGAATTTAAATATTGAAATTTAAAATTTGATTTTTGAAATAAGATAAGATAAGATTTTGAAAAGGATAAATTTTCTTTTTTTTTGTGATTTTCGAAAAAAATCAATTAAAATAAAGAGCAATAACCTCTTAATTTACGAAAAAGCAAAAATAAAAACAAAAATAAAAACAAATAAATAAGCAAAAAGCAAATATTTACAATAACCAATAATAAGGCACACGTTTGCAATTCCCCGGCAACGGCACCATTTTGACGAACCGGATTTCCTGTCGGTAAAGAAATTCACAATTATATTATCGCATTGTAAGTATAGTTTCTAAACCAACAGAGAATCCTTTCGTGCAAAAATTTTGGTTGTCACAAGTAACAAATCCAATAAAATTTATAAACCGAAGTATTCAAACATCGGGTTGTCTTCTCAAGGAATTGCAGGGAGGTATGACTTATTATTAGCTATGGAAAAAGTAGAATTTTGGGTTTTGAAAGGTTTGAGCAAGGAAAGTAAATTGCAGGAATTAATAAATTAATATCTAATAAGACTCCTGGCAAGGTATGAAAATTGGAAGTCCTATCCTAGTTATCCTTATCAATGGTGATGAGAATTGAGTTTTAATCCCACTTAGTTAACCTTTACTAAAGCAAAGGAAAGTCAAGTGGACTAATTAGTTAGATCCTCAAGTTCTAGCCAACTCCTAAGGAAAGACTAGAGTTAGTAGAATTCAATTCAATTAGCACAAATAACAATTATCAATCACGATGAGTTTGATAACTCAAGAGTTACCAATTAATCAACCAAGGCCAAAAGGAAAAAATCTAAATTAAATTAAAAGCATTCATATAAGCAAAGTAAAGTCAAATCTAAAATACCTCAATTTATATTAAATAAAACATTCAAATCTAAATGCGAAGAATTCATAAGCCAAATTGGTAACATGAGTCAGATACGAATAAAAGCATTAGAACAAATAAAAATATAAAAGGAATATTGAACCTGAGAAGAAGTTGAAATAATAAGTTGAAATAATAAGAAATCATAATTCCTTTAAGAGGAATCCTAATCCTAAATCCTAAGAGAGAGGAGAGAACCTCTCTCTCTCTAAAAACTACATCTAAATTATGAAAAGTGAATAATGGAGGACATCTTCATGAATGGATGTATTCCCATACTTTATAGCCTTTAATCTGTGTTTTCTGGGCCGAAAATTGGGTCAAAAATAGCTCAGAAATCTCCCCCAGCATATTCTGGTACGTACAGGTCACGGGAAAGTGACGCGGAAGCGTCGTCCACGCGTTTGCGTGGATTGCGTTTCTGCCAGGTCACGCGTCCGCGTGATCTATGCATTTGCATCACCTGGCTTCGAGGCAGCTATGGCAAATTATATATCGTTGCGAAGCCCCAGACGTCAGCTTTTCAACACAACTAGAACCATCTCGTTTGGATCTTTGTAGCTCAAGTTATGACCATTTGAGTGCGAAGAGGTCAGGCTGGACAGCTTAGCAATTTCTTCAACTTCTTGTATTCCTTCCACTTTTGCATGCTTCCTTTCCATCCTCTGAGTCATTCCTGTCCTGTAATCTATGAAATCACTTAACACACATATCAAGGCATTGAATGGTAATAAGAGAGGATTAATATTATCAAATATAAGTCCAAAGAAGCATGTTTTCAATCATAGCACAAAATCAGGAAGGAGAATGTAAAATATGCATTTTGTATGAACAAGTGTATGAAAGATTGATAAAATCCATTCAATTGAGCACAAGATAAACAATAAAATAGTGGTTTATCACTCCGTCTTGGTGAGTCTTGCTTTGTGCATGCTTGGCTCTCCCTGGTTCCAAAAGAGCACGAAAAAGTGAGCAAAAGAGAGCGCTACACTTGAGTTTTTGAGCGCTACTCCTGGCCTTTGCTTGGTTCCCCTCTTTGAGCCTTGGTGAGAATGCTTTGCTTCCTTAAATTTCTTGGACATGATCCTTGCTCTTCTTGGCCAAGAACACGAGAAAGTGAGAGAAAGTGAGCGCCACGCTCGAATTCTTGAGCGCTACTCTTCATTGTGCATGCTTCCTCTTTGATGAAAGGCACGAAAATGGGAGCAATTGTGAGCGTAGTGCTCATTTCTTGCAACGCTACCCTTGGCCTTTGGTTTGTGCTGCACCATTTGGTGCTTCCTCTTGGAGTGCTACATTCACAATTTTGAACGTTCCTTGCTCCCTTGGTTGAGCGCCACGCTTTATTTTCATGGGCTACACTTTTTAAAGCATGGCCTAAGGTCCAAAGCGTGCTCAAACTTCAAAAGTGTGCCAAAAATTCTTCTTTCCACCATTTCTTCACCTACAAGCAACCAAACAACTAATCAAAGCTCCACCAAAATCACTAGATCTTTGCATCATTTCTAAAATCAATTAATTCTAGCATAAAAACTATAATTTTGTGCAAAAATACAAGATGTTTGATTGATTCAAGATAACCATGAAAATCCACTCTAATTACTTACTTATGGTGCAAGAAAGTGCCTAAAACCTAATGAAACTAATGAAAAATATTTGTAAAACTAGCATAAGATGACTTGTCATCACAGATGTTCTTCACCAAGATTATAGATCATTAACGCTAAGTTTCGTAGCACATAACTCCCTAAAGAACTCACTTATTTCTGTGAGGAGTTTTCAGATGTTGGTAGGAAGTTCTTTGAACGTGATAGGAAGCAATGACTCCATAAAGATATGACAATCATGACTATTCAACCCAGCAAGCCTATCTTGTAAGACGTTTGCACACCTATCCAAGTTAGAAGTGTAACCATCGAAAAACCTCAATCCCCTAATCCATCTACAAATATTTTGTCTCTGGTCCTTCGTTAGAGCAAACACCGCCTTTGGTTTAGCCCATCGGCCATTCTCAAGTCTCTTTAAGTTCAAATCTGGCCACCTGTAAATGTCCACCAAGTCTAGCCTTGCCTTATTATTATTCTTTGTTCGCTCATCGTCTATTACCGTGTGCATGATATTATCAAACAAGTTTTTTTAATGTGCATCACGTCAAGACAATAAGGAACCAGGTTCTCTTTTCAATAAGGCATCTCCCAAAATATATTCTGTTTCGTTTAATTATGCTCCCTGCCAAATCTCGGAGGTCTCAACTCTTTCCCGTTATTAATGATCCTTGGGATTCTACTGATATGATGCTAAACTTGCAAACCACTCAACCTCACGGATATCTCTTCTTGTCCAGTTTTATTCTTTCCAAACGAGCCCTTGCTGCGCTGAAAAGGATAAGCAATCTTGAGGAACCTTCAATAACAATCAAACCACGAATTCTTACGCACCTTCGTCGGCCAAAATGCCTTTATATCCTCCATAAAAATGGGACATAATATTCCGCCCTGAGTGGACCAACCTGACAACATTTCGTATGAAGGAAAGTCGTTAATGGTCCACATTAACACAGCATGTAGTTGGAATTTTTTTTCATTAAAATATCATATATTTCTACACCATGAATCCACAACTCCATCAACTCACCCACCAAGGATTACAAGAAGACATCTATTTTAGCCTTTGGATTACTTGGACCATGTATGACATAAGTCAGGAACATGTATGAGTCCTTCATGCATATTTCGGGAGATAAGTTACAAAGAGTCACCAGAACAGGCCAACAAGAGTACGCGTTATCGAAATTAGAGTTTAGTGCAAACCCTTCAAAGCATAAAGCTAATCTAATGTTTCTAGTCTCGCTCACAAACGTAGGGTGGACCCGATCAAAGTTCTTCCAAGCATCTCTGTATAACGAGTGCGTCATAAAACCATCATTTCTTTTTTGTTACTATGCCAGGTCATATGAGAGGCCGAACTCATCAATACATATAAATGTTTTAGCCTAGGAATTAGGGTAATATAGTGCATTTGTTTGTTTGGAACTCTCTTTACCTGCCTTTTACCAATCTATTCTCTCTCGACTTGAAACCTCAATAAATTACAAAATCTATAGCAGTTAGGTTTACGTCTGCCTTATAATACAACATACAACTATTCAAACAACAATCGATTTTCACCGAATTTAACCCTAGTTTCAAAACTAACTTCTTTGCTTCATAGTGACTCCGGTGGATGCCAGTAGTCCCGACAGGTACTAATTCGTTGCAAATAGTGGCCCACTTATCAAAAAACTCTTGGTTATGATTTGACTCAGACTTAATACTCATTGTTCTAACATAGGCAGACAACTTCGAATGAACGCGCCCCTCGAACAAAAGTTTCACGACAGATTCTAATAGACAATAAATTCTCCTTGCCTCTAGGTTAGGCTCTTATTCAGCATCTTCTATATTGGTAATACCAATTGTATCAAACACTATCTCGTTGTATCTCTTTTGTTATCCTTCCAATTTATTTCTTCCATATTTAGTTCTCTACCACTCAATCTCTCATTGATTGGCCCTCAGACCTATTAGAATTCGAGGCAGACCGGTTGATTCCCTAGTCATCCACATCTCCATGTTCTGTCTATATCCAATACCCATGCTTGAACCCATTATGGTAGAGGTGAAGTGTTATCTCCGAAGGTCTTAACCATTTAGTCAGCCGACACTTATAGTACGGACACCTAGAAACCCCTTGAGTTCTAAATGGTCCATGTCGAAAATATACGCAACAAACATAAACCTAAAAAAGTAAGTCCATCGTAAAACATAAATAACATAGCACGTTTAGAGATAGAAAACCAACTTGAGTGCTGCACGAACAACCCACGATTAAAGCTACACAACTTTAAAAAAAGTTCTAAAATAGAAGTAAAGTTAGGAAAATCTAAAAAATAATAATCAAAACTTAAAAAATCTAACCTAGAAATTTAATAAAGCAAGTAAAAATAAAAAATTAATAACCCTAAATGTCTATTTACTTTCTCAAATTTGAACATGAAAAATTTGTAATTAATCTTATGTTTTAGACTAAAAATTAAAATTAACAACTTATAACTTAGTAATCATCATCCAAATTGCATATTTTTTAACACATAACAAATTAATATTACATAAATTAGGATTTAGAGTTTAACTAGTCTAAATTTCTTAGTCAGTGAGTTACCTAGAGACAGTGGTGGCGCAAAAAACTTCTCCTCCGTGTGGTGGACTCCGCATGTACGACGCAGTGGCAATGGCAGTGACCAATTTGGAGGACTGCATTTAGGGTTTTAGTTAAAAAATGCAAATATAAAATAGGATATAATATGAAGAGGGAGGACGACAACCTACCCAGACAGAGGAAAGAGGCAGTTCCGGCAAGTAATGACGACGACAACGAAATCAGCGGTGGCACGACAACTTTCCATGCAACGCAAGTTGGTGGTGGCAGCAACCAGTACACGCAGTCTTCGGATGCTAGAGGTGGTGGCCGGTGATGGTGGACAGGTTGCCAGAGGTGGTTTGGGGCACGGAGATGGAGAGAGAGAGAGAGAGAGTTGTCTTCCGAAATGAGAGGGAGAAGGCGCGTGATTCCAATTTAGGGCCAATTTTACCGTCAGATTTACCGGCGAATCAGTCCGTCGATAACTTTATTGCGCATAACAAAATGCAGCGTTTCATTAAGTAAGATTTACCTGCGGTAAATCCGACGGTATGGAACGCGCCAATCCTTCTCTTGCCTCCAAATATTACTGATATATTTACTGGAAGAAAATTTAATCTGACGGTAACGTCTTTACCGGACGAAATTATTGTCTGATCCGTCGGTAATTTTGACGGTAAATCCGTCGCTAATAGCCGACACTAAATTTGCTAATACTCAGCATTTTTCTTGTAATATATGAATGGATGAATCAGATCAAATAAAATATTGAAATAAATATATTTAAGATAAAGAACTTTATTATTATTATTATTATTATTATTATTATTATTATTATTATTATTATTATTATTATTTGAGATGTATACATAGTGACCGATAGTGTATTTTTGTCCTATAGTGTCTAGTAGAGTTAGTTAAAGGATAATTCTAAAAAAGTTTAGAAGAGTCTAAAAAAATCAGAATCTCCTAATACTGTTAGAGTTTATAACTAATTTAAGTGTAAAATGTTACCTTCAACTCTTGTGTTCTAACTTCTAACTGTGTAGAAATTATGAGCTAAGCATTAATACAGTAACTATGATAAAATATCTCTCTCTCTCTCTTATGATATTAAGAACTTCAAATTGAAAATATAAATCTTTCTTTTTCGTCTTCCTTGAAAAATGGATGAAATATAATTTTTAAAATATTTATTTGTGTTTGATCTAGGGTAAATTATGAAATATTTTAAGAGTAAATATTTTAAAAGTATTAATTTTTTTCTTAATAACACGGATCTAGTTTTAAATTTTCATCTATAAAAATTTAATTATAAATTTTTAAACAGTAAAAATTAATTAAAAATTTGATAAAAAATTATAATAATACTTAAACCTTTGAAATGTAAGTTTTTTTAAGCGAGAAGTATTAGGGACCAGTAGCATTTGTGATGTTTAGCCATCAATTAGTCATCACAAATATTTTTAATGGTGTGAGATGACATTTAATAGTATAAAATTAATCATTTTTCTTTTGATGGTTAAGTGCTAGCCAAATTTTAACAAAAATGCTGACCTTCTAGACTTTTTTTTTGAGCCCCTAAATGCAAATACACCGGACAAATTTTGAACTATCTGAGTGGAATTGTTGTCCCCTCCATCTAAGGAAAAGTATAATGCTAATAACCAAAAGTTATATTGACCATTTTCTTCATTTAAAACCACATATGAACCATTTAAAAAAATGAACAGAAAGAGTAGTAGGGTCATGGCCATGCCACCCTACTAAGAGCTGGACATTAGTGATGCTCATTCTAGCCAGAGAACCATGATGATGAAGATATAAAAGATTATATTCCCCCAAAAAATATTTGCTTCACATCAACTCAAAAATGACCATGAAAACGATTTGCTAGTATTATTAATATTATCTGGACAAGTCATTTAGAGTAACCAATAAGCTTAAGTTATATGCATTCCCGGTAATGTTACTAAAATAATCTCTCATATAATCGTTGTTTTCATAACGGAAAGAAAATTGTCATTATATTAAATTAATTTGAATTAAATGAGTTAGTAACTCATTTATATGTTTAAAAAATATCGAAATTTATTTCTTTTGTATATTATAATTAATTAATTAATAATAAATTTGTAAATAAAATTTAAATTCATAACGAATTAATTCTGATCATCTGTTAACGTTTTTCAAATCATTATATTGTCCCGTCTACTCATATAGAAACAAAAAATATAAAAGGCGGTTGTGCTTATTTAGTTTAAGAATTAAGTTTATAATAAATGTAGTGGACGAGAGATAAGTTAAGTGCCTGATGCTGCCATGTGCCGACCATGGACAAAAAGTCCGTGGTTGAGAATGGATAGATAACTTATTTAAGAATTTTTTGGTAGGCAAATAATAAAAAGAAGGCATGAAAAGGAGAGACAAAACGTAAAAACTAGGCTATATAACTAGGCTATATCCAATTATAGCAATAGGAATTAAGGCTTCAGCCTCATCTGGCTGAAGCAGGGAAACCCCTCTCACTATAGAATGGAAGTGTTTCACTTGTTTTTGGTAACTTTTACAGAATTTTTTGATAGGGTAACCAATCAAATTTGTATTAAGATCCTAAGTATTAAAAAGTAGATAATGACAAATTTAAAAAATTTTAAGAATACAAAAAAAAATATATTCTAAAATAAATTTTATTAAATATTACTAATTATATTAAAAATATAATAAAAATATAAAAATTTAAAAAAGTTAATAAATATTTTTATTTTTAAAATACTATTTATTATATATAATTTATAAAATATATTTTTTATTTTAAAATTTGAGCTTAAAATATTTTAATTTAATTATAAATAATTTATCATCTAACTAATTTTATTTTTATTTATTTTTATATAAATTTAATAATAAAAGACTGAATCCATTAACACATTAGCGCCTATTAATACATTAGTATTTATAATTTGAAACTATAATTGTATATAAGTATTATAAAAAAAATAAACCTATATAAAAAAATATGTTTATATCAAATAATAAAAATTAATTTATAATTATTTTTCTGTAGATCTTTCTTTTTAAAATAATTAATTTTTTATATATTTTTTAATTTAATTTTAATATACTGTTAGATTAAAGAATTTATATATCTATTTAATTATGTATTGTAATTAAAAAATACCTTTTACATTCATCACATAAATAATTATCTAAAAGAATAAATAAAATCACATGACTATGTAAAAAAATATACATATTTTAATATATCAAAATTAACTTCTATGCTTTTAAACACTTTTTTCTATTACTCATTATAATTTTCAAATATTAATTACCTCACATTCAATTAGAAAGTTTATTTGTTATAATATCTATGATATAAATTACTTTTTAATCTAAAATAGTTGTTACAAACAAGATTATTTAAGAGATAAAATTAAAAAGTATTATATAATTTTAAAATAAAGAATATTAATCTAATATAAAAATTATTATTTCTTATCTCAACTAATTTTTAAAGACAAAAAAATATAATAATTTTATTTATATTTAAAAAACTGAAATTTAGTTTGGTAATTAACTAGTTGATTAAATTTAAAAAATTATATTATCACTATTTATTCATTTTTTATTGAGTTAATTTATTTACTTATTTTTAATTTTGATATTAAGTTAAATTTAAAAAATAAATATTGTTACATATTAAACTTAATAAAAAATTATTTTTGACATGAATCTCAATAAAATTTTATAAATTTTTGTGGGCAAAAATATAATTATATTGGGACAAATGAAGGTTGTAGAAGGCTTAGAGAAATGGGGGTTGAATCTATGACCTTCTTTTAAGTTACTGAAATATAATAACCTTTTTAAAATAAACTTTCAGTCTGAATTTGTTTGAGCTCGGCAGTGAAAAATTTATGAGACAATTTCATTTTGTCTCATAAATATCAAAAAATAGAACAGAGCAGGGAAGAGAGAAGCTGACACCATCATGTATCCTGGTTCGGTTGCCTTGTGCAATACAACCTACATCCAGTCTCCACCTCAACAGTGATGGAATTTCCACTATAGTTAAAGTATTACATACATCGATTTTAGAGGATTGACCCAATCCTTTCACACTCAAATTCTAACCTAACTTGACTTGTGTTCTGAGGGTTACCTAAAACTGGGAGGTCGATCTCGGACGAGATCTTGCTGACTAAGGCGGCAGTATCCGACTTTTTTGAAATAGGAGGCGCGGCTGGTCCTCGTTCATCAGAGGAGGGTGGTACCTGCAAGTGACTCCGATGCTTAAGTCAGTACGGGCTTTAGGCAGGTTTTTTGTAGAATTGGAGTATGAATTATACCTGGGTGCTCCAGTGTATTTATAGTAGTATTTGGCGATCTTCCTTTGAGATAAATTTGTTATCTTATCTTATCTTTTGTGAATGAGGTCATATCTTTGGCCAACCGCCTTCTAGTGGACGGTGGTCTTTTTGTTCTGGGCCTTCTTGGGCCTCTGCGGTGATAGTCCGAGCTCTTTACAGAAGAGGTCGTCTGGTGCACGTAATTGTGATTCACATTTTTTACAACTCCGGTGCAACTAACCAGCAAGTGCACTGGGTCGTCCAAGTAATACCTTACGTGAGTAAGGGTCGATCCCACGGAGATTTTCGTCTTGAAGCAAGCTATGGTCATCCTTGTAAATCTCAGTCAGACGGATTCAAATGGTTATGAGGTTTGAATAACTAAAAGATAAACAAAACATAAAATAAAATAAAGTAACTTATGTAATTCACTGGTGAGAATTTCAGATAAGCGTATGGAGATGCTTTGTTGCTTCTGAACCTCTGCTTTCCTATTGCCTTCTTCCAACCATGCGTTACTTCGTTCCATGGCAAGCTGTAAGATCCTCTCAGTGAAAATGGTCCTCTATGGTTTCTGCATGGCTAATCAACTGTCGGATTTCTTGTCTCGGATGAAAAATACCAGGTACAGCTACCGCATGGCTAATCATCTGTCGGTTCCCGCAAGCATCGGAATAGGATCCATTGATCCTTTTGCACACTGTCACTTGTGCCCAACATTCGCAAGTTTGAAGCTCTTTACAGTCATCCCTTCCCGGATCCTACTCGGAATACCACAGACAAGGTTTAGACTTTCCGGATTCCAGGAATGCTGCCAATGGTTCTAGCCTATACTACGAAGATACTAATCTCACGGACTCGGTCTGTGTATTAGATATCCAAGAGATACGCACTCAAGCTGTCGCCCAATGACTATGTTGAGCTCAGATAGAACGGAAGTGGTTGCCAGGCACGTGTTCATAGAATTGAGAATAATGATGAGTGTCACGGATCATATCATTCTCCAGATTGAAGTACTAGTGAGTATCTTAGAGAACAAGTAGGCGTGAATTGAAGGAAAAACAATAGAACTTGTATTAATTCATGAAGAACAGCAGAGCTTCACACCTTAATCTATGGGGTGTAGAAACTCCACTGTAGAAAATACATAAATGAAAAAGGTCTAGGCATGGCCGTGAGGCTAGCCTCCAAACGTCTACAATGGTAAAGTCTAAGGACTAAACGTCCAGAGATGATAAAATAAATCACTAAAAGTAGTTTTTATACTAAACTAGTAACTAGGGTTTACAGAAAATGAGTAACTAAGTGTAGATAGTGCAGAAATCCATTTCCGGGGCCCACTTGGTGTGTGCTTGGGCTGAGCATTGAAGCTTTTTTGTGTATAGGCTGTTCCTGGAGTTAAACGCTAGCTTTGGTGCCAGCTTGGGCGTTTAACTCCAATTCTGGTGCCAATTTGGGCGTTTTACGTCAGAAAGTTTTAGGCTGGATTTGGATGCCAGTTTGGGCCATCAAATCTCGGACAAAGTATAGACTATTATATATTGCTGGAAAGTCCAGGATGTCTACTTTCTAACGCAATTAAGAGCGCACCAGTTGGGCTTGTGTAGCTCCAAAAAATCTACTTCGAGTGCAGGGAGGTCAGAATCCAACAGCATCTGCAATCCTTTTTCAGCCTCTGAATCAGATTTTTGCTCAGGTCCCTCAATTTCAGCCAGAAAATACCTGAAATCACAGGAAAATACACAAACTCATAGTAAAGTCCAGAAATGCGATTTTTGATTAAAAACTAATAAAAATATAATAAAAGGTAATTAAAACATGCTAAAAACTATGTAAAAACAATGGCAAAAAGGGTATAAATTATCCGCTCATCACAACACCAAACTTAAATTGTTGCTTGTCCCCAAGAAACTAAAAACAAAATAGGATAAAAAGAAGAGAAAATACAATGAATCCCAAATATCAATAAAGCTCATTTCCAATTAGATGAGCGGGGCTAGTGGCTTTTTGCTTCTGAACAGTTTTGGCATCTCACTTTATCCTTTGAAGTTCAGAATGATTGGCATCTATAGGAACTCAGAATTCAGATAGTGTTATTGATTCTCCTATTTCAGTATGTTGATTCTTGAACACAGTTACTTTATGAGTCTTGGCCGTGACCCTAAGCATTTTATTTTTTAGTATTACCACCGGATACATAAATGCCACAGACACATAACTGGGTGAACCTTTTCAGATTGTGACTCAGCTTTGCTAAAGTCCCCAGTTAGAGGTGCCCAGAGCTCTTAAGCACACTCTTTTTGCTTTGGACCACGACTTTAACCGCTCAGTCTCAAACTTTTCACTTGACACCTTCACGCCACAAGCACATGGTTAGGGACAGCTTGGTTTAGCCGCTTAGGCCAGGATTTTATTCCTTTGGGCCCTCCTATCCACTAATGCTCAAAGCCTTAGATCCTTTTTACCCTTGCCTTATGGTTTAAAGAGTTATTGGCTTTTTCTGATTGCTTTTTCTTTTTTTTTCTTTCTTTTTCTTTTTTTTTGCTATATATATATATATAAGCTTCTCACTGCTTTTTCTTGCTTCAAGAATCAATTTTATGATTTTTCAGATTATCAACAATATTTCTCCTTTTTCATTATTCTTTCAAGAGCCAACAATTTTAATATTCATAAACAACAAAATAAAAAATATGCACTGTTCAAGCATTCATTCAGAAAACAAAAAGTATTACCACCACATCAAACTAATTAGATTATTTTCAAGATGTAATTTGAAATTCATGTACTTCTTTTTCTTTTGCAATTAAAAACATTTTTCATTTAAGAAAGGTGAAGGATTCATAGGACATTCATAGCTTTAAGACATAGACACTAGTCACTAATGATCATGTAATAAAGACACAAACATAGATAAAACATAGAGCATAGAAATCGAAAAACAGAAAAATAAAAATAAGGAAATTAAAAAATAGGTCCACCTTAGTGATGGCGGCTAGTTCTTCCTCTTGAAGATCTTATGGAGTGCTTGAGCTCCTCTATGTCTCTTCCTTGCCTTTGTTGCTCCTCTCTGATTTCATGGAGGAGGATGGAATGCTCTTGGTGCTCCATCTTTAGTTGTCCCATGTTGGAACTCAATTCTCCTAAGGAAGTGTTGATTTGCTCCCAATAGTTTTGTGAAGGAAAGTGCATCCCTTGAGGCATTTCAGGGATTTCATGATGAGGAACTTCCTCATGCTCTTGTTGAGGTCCATGAGTGGGCTCTCTTGTTTGCTCCATCCTTTTCTTAGTGATGGGCTTGTCTCCTTCAATGAGGATGTCTCCCTCTATGACAATTCCAGCTGAATTGCATAGGGTACAAATGAGATGAGGGAAGGCTAACCTTGCCAAAGTAGAGGGCTTATCCGCCACCTTGTAGAGTTCTAGGGATATGATCTCATGAACTTCTACTTCCTCTCTAATCATGATGCTATGGATCATGATAGCCCGGTCTATAGTAACTTCAGACTGGTTACTAGTAGGAATGATAGAACGTTGGATGAACTCCAACCATCCCTTAGCCACGGGCTTGAGGTCAAGCCTTCTTAGTTGAACCGGCTTGCTTCTTGAGTCTCTTTTCTATTGAGCTCCTTCCACACAAATGTCCCTAAGGACTTGGTGACTCTTCTAGTGAAAGAGTGAGGATCTCCTTGCATCATTGGCAAGTTGAATGCCAACCTCACATTTTTCGGGCTGAAATCCAAGTAATTCCCCTGAACCATTGTGAGCTAATTCTTTCGGTTTGGGTTCATACTTTGATCATGGTTCTTAGTGATCCATACATTAGCATAGAACTCTTGAACCATTAAGATTCTGACTTGTTGAATGGGGTTGGTGAGAGTTTTCCAACCTCTTCTTTGAATCTCATGTCGAATCTCTGGATATTTACTCTTTTTGAGCTTGAAGGGGACCTCGGGGATCACTCTTTTCTTGGCCACAACTTCATAGAAGTGGTCTTGATACACTTTTGAGATGAATCTCTCCATCTCCCATGACTCGGAGGTGGAAGCAATTGCCTTCCCTTTCCTCTTTCTAGAGGTTTCTCCGGCCTTAGGTGCCATTAGTGGTTATGAAAAAATAGAAAAATAGAGCTTTTTCCACATCAAACTTAAAAGGTTTGCTCGTCCTCGAGCAAAAGAAGAAAGAAAGGAGTAGAAGAAGAAGAAATGATAGAGATGGAGGGTAGTAGTGATTTCGGCCAAGGGGGATAGTAGTGTGTATGATGTGTGAAATTGAAGGTTGTAAGGAGGGGTATTTATAGGGTAAGAGAGAGAGGGAATTCGGTTATGAGGGGGTGGATTTGGGAGGGAAATAGTTTGAATTTGAATGGTGAGGTAGGTGGGATTTTATGATGGATGGATGTGAGTGGTGAAGAGATTATGGAGAAGAGGGTAAGATTTGATAGGTGAAGGGTATTTGGGGAAGAGTTATTAATGGGATTGGTCAAGGGTATTTGGGGAAGAGTGTTATGGAAATGTGTAAAGAGGAGAGAAGAAGAGGTGGGGTAGGTGGGGATTCTGTGGGGTCCACAGATCCTGAGGTGTCAAGGAATTCTGCTCCTTGTACCATTCTGGCATTTAAACGCCCACTGTGTGCCAATTCTGGCATTTAATGCCAGCTCTACTACCTTTCCTGGTGTTAAACGCCAGTCTGCTGCCCTTTTTTGGTGTTTAACGCCAACCAGACACCCTTTCCTGGCATTAAAAGCCAGTCTGTCTGCCATTTCTGGCGTTAAACGCCCAGAATGCTGCCCATTCTAGCGTTTAATGCCCAAAATGCTACCAGGCTGGGTGTTAAACGCCCATTCTGCTATCCTTACTGGCGTTTAAACACCAGTAAGCCAGTCCTCCAGGGTGTGCTATTTTTGATGCTGTTTTTGATTTCCCTTTAATTTTACAGTTGTTTTTGTGACTTCACATGATCATCAACCTAAGAAAACATAAAATAACAATGGAAATTAAATAAATATAATTAAATAACATTGGGTTGCCTCCCAATAAGTGCTTCTTTAATGTCAATAGCTTGACAGTGAGCTCTTAGAGAGCTTCACAAAGACTCAGAGCTTAATGGTGGCCTCCCAACACCAAACTTAGAAGTTGAGTGTGGGGGCTCTGTTTGACTCTTTATTGAGAGAAGCTTTTCATGCTTCCTCTCTATGGTTACAGAAGAAGATCCTTGAGCCTTAAACACAAGGTAGTCCTCATTCAATTGAAGGACCAACTCTCCTCTATCCACATCAATTACGGCTCTTGCTGTTGCTAGGAAAGGTCTTCCAAGGATAATGGATTCATCCTCTTCCTTTCCAGTGTCTAGGATTATGAAATCAGCAGGGATGTAAAGGCCTTCAACCTTCACTAAGACATCCTCTACAAGTCTATAAGCCTATTTTCTTGATTTGTCTGCTAATTCTAGTGAGAATTTAGCAGCTTGTACCTCAAAAATCCCAAGTTTCTCCATTACAGAGAGTGGCATGAGGTTTATTCCTGATCCCAGGTCACACAGAGCCTTCTTAAAGGTCATAGTTCCTATGGTACAAGGGATTAAGAACTTTCCGGGATCCAGTTTCTTCTAAGGTAACTTTAGTTGCCCCAAAGCATTTAGTTCATTGATGAGCAATGGAGGTTCATCCTCCCAAGTATCATTACCAAATAACTTGGCATTCAGCTTCATGATTGCTTCTAGATACTGAGCAACTTGCTCTTCAATAATATCTTCATCCTCTTTAGAGAGAGAATACTCATCAGAGCTCATGAATGGCAACAGTAAGTTCAGTGGAATCTCTATGGTCTCTATGTGAGCCTCAAATTCCTTTAGTTCCTCATTAGGGAACTCCTTGGTGGCCAGTGGACGTCCATTGAGGTCTTCCTCATTGGAAATCACTGCCTTTTGAGTCTCTCCAGGTTCAGCCGTGTGGGGTATATTGATGGCCTTGCACTCTCTCTTTGGATTCTCTTCTGTATTACTTGAGAGAGTACTAGGAGGAATTTCAGTAACTCTTTTACTCAGCTAACCCACTTGTGCCTCCAAATTTCTAATGAAGGACCTTGTTTCAGTCATGAAACTTTGAGTGGTCTTAGTTAGATCAGAGACTATGGTTGCTAAGTCAGAGAGGCTCTGCTTAGAATTCTCTGTCTGTTGCTCAGAAGATGATGAAAAAGGCTTGCTATTGCCAAACCTATTCCTTCCACCATTATTATTATTGAAGCCTTGATTAGGCTTCTGCTGATCCTTCCATGAGAAATTAGTATGATTCCTCTATGAAGGATTGTAAGTGTTTCCATAGGATTCTCCCATGTGATTCACCTCTTCCATTGCTGGATTCTCAGGGTCATATGCTTCTCATTCAGGGGAGGCTTCTTTAGTACTGCTTGATGCAGCTTGCATTTCAGTCAGACTCTGAGAAATCATATTGACTTGCTGAGTCAATATTTTGTTCTGAGCCAATATGGTATTTATAGTATCAATCTCAAGAACTCCTTTCTTCTGAGTTGTCCCATTATTCACAAGATTTCTTTCAGAAGTGTACATAAACTGGTTATTTGCAACCATTTCAATGAGTTCCTGGGCTTCTGCAGGCGTCTTCCTCAGATAAAGAGATCTTCTAGCAGAGTGGTCCAATGACATCTTGGACAATTCAGACAGACCATCATAGAATATACATAAAATGCTCTATTCTGAAAACATGTCAGAAGGACACCTTCTGATCAATTGCTTGTATCTTTCCCAAGCTTCATAGAGGGATTTACCTTCCTTCTGTCTAAAGGTTTGGACTTCCACTCTAAGCTTGCTCAACTTTTGAGGTGGAAAGAATTTGGCCAAGAAAGTATTGACCAACTTTTCCCAAGAGTTCAGGCTATCTTTAGGTTGTGAGTCCAACCATATCCTAGCTCTGTCTCTTTCATCAAAAGGGAAAAGCATAAGTTTGTAGACCTCGGGATTAACCCCATTGGTCTTGACGGTGTCACAGATTTGCAGAAATTCAGCTAAAAACTGATGAGGATCTTCCAATGAAAGTGCATGAAACTTGGAATTCTGCTGCATTAGAGAAACTAATTGAGGCTTAAGCTCAAAGTTGTTTGCTCTAATTGCAGGAATTGAGATGCTCCTTCCACAGAAGTTAGAAGAGGGTGCAATAAAGTCACCAAGCATCTTCCTTGCATCTCCACCATTGTTGTTATTTTCGGCTGCCATAACTTCTTCTTTTTCAAAAATTTCTGTTAGGTCCTCTCCAGAGTGTTGTGCTTTAGCTTCTCTTAGCTTCCACTTTAGAGTCCTTTCAGGTTCAGGATTAGCTTCAACCAGAATGTTCTTATTCTTGTTCCTGCTCATATAAAAAAGAAGAGAACAGAGAAGAAGATGAATCCTCTATGTCACAGTATAGAGATTCCTTTATGTGAGTAGAGGAATAGAAGAGTAGAATGAAGAAGAGAGAAGAAGAAGAATTCGAACACAAGAGAGGGGGAGAGGGTTCGAATTATAAATAGAAGAGAAGTATTAGTAAATAAATAAAATAAATAGAAAGAGATGAGAGAGAGAGAGAGAGAGTATTTGAATATTAAATTAAAATAAAAGAAAAATATTTTTGTTTTTTATTTTAATTATTGGTTAGAATTCGAAAATTAAAAAGAGAACTAAAATTAAATTAGAATTTAAAACAATTAGTTAATTAAAAAGAATTTCAAAAAAGGGTTAGTAGTTTTCGAAAATTAGAGAGAGAGAGAGAAAGGTAGTTATGTGGTTTTGAAAAAGATATGATTGAAATAGTAAACTTTTTAAAAATTTAAAGCAAACTAATCAAGTGGTTAATAGAAGAAGATTTGAAAATAAATTTTAAAAAGATAAGAAGTTAGAAAAAGATTTTGAAATTAAATTTTGAAAAAGATATTATTGAAGTTTAATTTGAAAAAGATTTGAAAAGGAAATTAAAAAGATTTGATTTTTGAAATTAAAGTTGATTACTTGACTAATAAGAAACTAAAAGATATGATTCTAGAATTTAAAGAATGATCCTTTCCTAATAGGCAAGTAACAACTTGAAAATTTTTTACTCAAAACATTAAATGTTAGCCATAATTTCAAAAATATGAAATAAAAATAAGAACAAGATTTTGAAAATTAATTTTAAAATTTTCGAAAAACATGAAAGAAAAAAAATAAGAAAAGATTTGATTTTGAAAAAGATTTGAAAAAGATAGAATTTTTAATTTGAAATATTGACTTGACTAACAAGAAACAACTAAATTTTAAAAGTTTTTGACCAAATCAAATCAAAATTTCGAAATTTATGAGTAAAATAAGGGAAAGATATTTTTTTTTTATTTTTGAATTTTTAATGAGGAGAGAGAAAAACTACAAAATGACAGAAAACATAAAAATTTAAGATCAAAACAAAAAATGCATGCAAGGACACTTTGAATGTCAAGATGAACACCAAGAACACTTTGAAGATCATGATGAACATCAAGAACATATTTTTGAAAAATTTTTAAGAAAAGAAAAATGATGAGCGAATATTTTATACGCTTTTTGGGGTTAATTTCATGTAGTTTTTAGTATGTTTTAGTTAGTTTTTAGTATATTTTTCATTAGTTTTAGGCAAAATTCATATTTCTAGACTTTACTATGAGTTTGTGTATTTTTCTATGATTTCAGATAATTTCTGGCTGAAATTGAGGGAGCTGAGCAAAAATCTGATTCAGGCTGAAAAAGGACTGCTGATGCTGTTGGATTCTGACCTCCCTGCACTCGGAATAGATTTTCTTGAGCTACAGGAGTCCAATTGGCGCGCTTCTGGTTGTGTTGGAAAGTAGACATCCAGGGCTTTCCAGCAATATATAATAGTCTATACTTTGCTCAAGGATAGATGACGTAAACTGCCGTTCAACGCCAGTTCCATGTTGCAATCTGGCATTAAACGCCAGAAATAGGTTACAAATTGGAGTTAAACGCCAGAAACAGGTTACAACCTGGCGTTTAACTCCAGAAACAGCCTAGGCACGTGTAAGCTTAAGTCTCAGCCCCAGCACACACCAAGTGGGCCCCAGAAGTGGATTTCTGCACCATCTATCTTAGTTTACTCATTTTCTGAAAACCTAGGTTACTAGTTTAGTATTTAAACAACTTTTAGAGATTTATTTTGTATCTTATGACATTTTAGATCTGAACTTTGTACTCTTTGACGGCATGAGTATCTAAACTCCATTGTTGGGGGTGAGGAGCTCTGCTATGTCTCGATGAATTAATGCAATTACTTATGTTTATTCAAACATGTTTGTTTCTATCTAGGATATTTATTCGCACTTCAATATGATGAATGTGATGATCCGTGACACTCATCACCATTCTCAACCTATGAATGCGTGCCTGACAACCACCTCCATTCTACATTAGATTGAATGAGTATCTCTTGGATTCCTTAATCAGAGTCTTCGTGGAATAAGCTAGAATCCATTGGCAGCATTCTTGAGAATCCGGAAAGTCTAAACCTTGTCTGTGGTATTCCGAGTAGGATTTAGGGATTGGATGACTGTGACGAGCTTCAAACTCACAAGGGTTGGGCGTAGTGACAGACGCAAAAAGATCAATGGATCCTTTTCCAGTATGAGTGAGAACCGATAGATAATTAGCCGTGCGGTGACAGCGCACCTGGACCATTTTCACTGAGAGGACGGATGGTAGCCATTGACAACGGTGATCCTCCAACATACAGCTTGCCATAGGAGGAACCTTGCATGCGTGAAGAAGAAGACAGGGGAAAAGCAGAGATTCAGAAGACAAAGCATCTCCAAAACTCCAACATATTCTCCATTACTGCAGAACAAGTATTTATTTCATGCTCTTTTATTTTTCACAATTCAAACTGATAAATATAATTGATATCCTGACTAAGAGTTACAAGATAACCAGAGATTACTTCAAGCCAACAATCTCCGTGGGATTCGACCCTTACTCACGTAAGGTATTACTTGGACGACCCAGTGCACTTGCTGGTTAGTGGTACGAGTTGTGAAAAGTGTGATTCACAATTTGTGCACCAAAAAACATGCAAGACACCAAACTAAAAAATTTTTAAACTTTAGACACTAATAATTCAAAAATGCATATGAAAAACAAGAAAAGACACAAAACAAGAAAATTTAACGATCAAACAAGGAAAATCATCAAGAACAACTTGAAGATCAATAAAGAACACAATGCATGAGTTTTCAAAAATTTTAAGAAAGATTAAAACATGCAATTGACACCAAACTTAAAATTTGACACTAGACTCAAACAAGAAACACAAAATTTTTGGTTTTTATGGTTTTATTAATTTTTTTTGTATTTTTCGAAAATTAATTTGGAAAAGAAAATAAAGAGATACAAAATTCTTAATAAGAATTCCAGGAATCATGCAAAGTAGGCTAAAGCTTCGGTCCAAAAGAATTAGACATGGCCAAATGGCCAGCTAAACTTTAGCAGAGCATTACATACAACAGCCAAATTGATGGGAACCAAAAAGCTCTTGCAAAGATAAGTGGAAACCTCGGTCCAAAAGATTAGACATGGCTTAACAGCCAGCCAGGCTTCAACAGATCTTATGAAACTCTAGAATTCATTCTTAAAAATTCTGAAGAACATATTTTTTTTTTGAAAATAAAAAACAACAATTAAAAATCTTAAACATAAAATAAAATTACCTAATCTAAGCAACAAGATGAACCGTCAGTTGTCCAAACTCGAACAATCCCCGGCAACGGCGCCAAAAACTTGGTGCACGAAATTGTGATTCACACTTTTTCACAACTCCGGTGCAACTAACCAGCAAGTGCACTGGGTCGTCCAAGTAATACCTTACGTGAGAAAGGGTCGATCCCACGGAGATTGTCGGCTTGAAGCAAGCTATGGTCATCCTTGTAAATCTCAGTCAGACAGATTCAAATGGTTATGAGGTTTGAATAATTAAAAGATAAACAAAACATAAAATAAAATAAAGTTACTTATATAATTCACTGGTGGAAATTTCAGATAAGCGTATGGAGATGCTTTGTTGCTTCTGAACCTCTGCTTTCCTATTGCCTTCTTCCAACCATGCGTTACTTCGTTCCATGGCAAGCTGTAAGATCCTCTCAATGAAAATGGTCCTCTATGGTTTCTGCACGGCTAATCAACTGTCGGATTTCTCGTCTCGGATGAAAAATACCAGGTACAGCTACTGCATGGCTAATCATCTGTCGGTTCCCGCAAGCGTCGGAATAGGATCCATTGATCCTTTTGCACATTGTCACTTGTGCCCAACATTCGCAGGTTTGAAGCTCTTTACATTCATCCCTTCCCGGATCCTACTCGGAATACCACAGACAAGGTTTAGACTTTCTGGATCCCAGAAATGCTGCCAATGGTTCTAGCCTATACCACGAAGATACTAATCTCACGGACTCGGTCCGTATATTAGATATCCAAGAGATACGCACTCAAGCTGTCGCCCAATGACTACGTTGAGCTCAGATAGAACGGAAGTGGTTGTCAGGCACGCGTTCATAGAATTGAGAATAATGATGAGTGTCATGGATCATATCATTCTCCAGATTGAAGTACTAGTGAGTATTTTAGAGAACAAGTAGGCGTGAATTGAAGGAAAAACAATAGTACTTGTATTAATTCATGAAGAACAGCAGAGCTTCATACCTTAATCTATGGGGTGTAGAAACTCCATCGTAGAAAATACATAAATGAAAAAGGTCTAGGCATGGCCGTGATGCCAGCCTCCAAACGTATACAATGGTAAAGTCTAAGGACTAAACGTCCAGAGATGATAAAATAAATCACTAAAAGTAGTTTTTATACTAAACTAGTAACTAGGGTTTTACAGAAAATGAGTAACTAAGTGCAGATAGTGCAGAAATCCATTTTCGGGCCCACTTGGTGTGTGCTTGGGCTGAGAATTGAAGCTTTTTTGTGCATAGGCTGTTCCTGGTGTTAAACGCCAGCTTTGGTGCCAGTTTGGGCGTTTAACTCCAATTCTGGTGCCAGTTTGGGCGTTTTACGTCAGAAAGTTTTAGGCTGGATTTGGACGCCAGTTTGAGCCATCAAATCTTGGACAAAGAATGGACTATTATATATTGCTGGAAAGCCCAGGATGTCTACTTTCTAAAGCAATTAAGAGCGCACCAATTGGGCTTGTGTAGCTCCAAAAAATCCACTTCGAGTGCAGGGAGGTCAAAATCCAACAGCATTTGCAGTCCTTTTTCAGCCTCTGAATCAGATTTTTGCTCAGGTCCCTCAATTTCAGCCAGAAAATACCTGAAATCACAGAAAAATACACAAACTCATAGTAAAGTCCACAAAATGTGATTTTTGATTAAAAACTAATAAAAATATAATAAAAAGTAATTAAAACATGCTAAAAACTATGTAAAAACATTGCCAAAAAGGGTATAAATTATCCGCTCATCATCGTCCAAGGGGCCAACCTTTTGAAGAGGTCAGTCCTTCCATCCTTGTTCGGCCCGGACCTTATAGCTCGGCCCAGGGTATGAACAATGCCCCTGCTTGAGCTTCGATTTTTGTCCGAGGTCGTGCTCCTAAGCTTCGACCTCTTTGGGGAAGTCATGTTCAAGCATTAGTTTGGTTGTGTTTGGCCTGCTTCTCTTCGCGTGAGTTTTATGTTGTTAATGCCTTTTCGAAACGCGAAACGTTTTTGCCTTCACTTCTTTAATTGCGGCGTTGCTCCCGGGGGCGTTATTTCCTTGAGAGTATGCAAGCGTTTTCAAAGCCTATTGATTGGGCTTTTATTCCTTTTGCTGTTTCTTTTCCCTCCTTACATTTTGTTTGAAATTAAAGGTGTTTTCCGTTTCTTAGCTGTTATTTGGTTCTGTTTTGCCTCTACGTCTTTGGAGAAAGAGCCTTTTTTCTTTTGTCTTTTGTTTCCTCGATTTTCCCCAAGCTTTCTTCTCCATCTGAAGCCTCGAAGCTTTGGTGTGGATCGTTCGTGACTCTACTGTACGCTTGTTGTCATTGTTTTTTCTTGCTTGCAGGTTGGTACTTGTTGCATTTTCCTTGTTTATTGATAGTTGCGATCCTCCTCTGTGTTGGCTTCTGGTGATATTGCGTGCTTTGTTTCTTGAAGAAGTTTTACTCTTTTTATCTTTGTTGAGGAAATGTTGGTGCTAGGATTTTTTGTTTCCTTTCACGCTTTTCCTTTTGGTGAAGGGGCTAGGGTTTTGATTCCTTGTGTTCCTTCCTTTTTTGTATCTGCCTTGTTGCCTCCAAAGGGTGTTCCTGGGTTTTGATGATGATTTTCTTGTTTCTTGTGAACCCCGGGGCACCCTTTCATTTGCTTTTGGCTTTCTTCGCTCTTTTGATTTTGCCCGAGTTGTTTGGTGGTGACGCTTCTTTTATTTTCTTGCTGTAGGTTGATGCACACGAAAACTTGTCTCTCAACAAATTTTCTTCGGCAAGTGTACCGAATTTGTCGTCAAGTAAAAACTCACAATAGAGTGAGGTCGAATCCCACAGAGATTGATTGATCAAGCAACTTTAATTAGAGGAATGTTCTAGTTGAGCAAACCAGAATTTGATTTGAGATTTGCAGAAAATTAAATGGCGGGAAAGTAAATAACAGAAACAGTAAATGATAGAAATAAAGAGCTGAATGTAAATGGCAGAAAGTAAATTGTAGAATCTTAAACGGGAATGGGGTAATTACTCATAAAAGTAATTGGCAGAAATTAAAGAGAATGGGTAAGATCAGAAATGGGAGTTCATTGGGCTCAGGAGATGTTTCATTCTCCGGATCAAGTTCATTTTCATCTCTTTCTCAATCAATGCATTTATTGATCTCCTTGGCAATCTTAAGTGATCGAATTCCAATTTCTTGGTAATTCAATCTCTCAAATCTTGATCAATAGCCAATTCCTTGGTCAATTGCTCATGAGAAGAGATGAAGTATGGTCACTGATTATACCGCATGCATTTCCCAAATCAGGTGTTGGTGGGATTACAGTCACATATCCATCCAAACCCAATTTGGTCCAGCATGGGAAAGCATTTCTAGCATGATCTCTTCATTCCTCTTTCAAGGTTCAGAAGAGATCCAAGTATGAATAGCTTCTTTTCTAAGATAACTACCCAATTGGATGAAGATCGAAAGCTTTCAAGTAAAATCAAGAGAAAAGATAGAAGAAGGAGAATGAAAACTAATATTGATCCATCAAATTACAACAGAGCTCCTTAACCCAATGAAAGGGGTTTAGTTGTTCACAGCTCTGGAAAATGAAAATAAAGATGGAGAATACATGATGAAAGTAAAACTAGAAAAAATGCAGAGAAAGTAAATACAGAGAGTAGTTCTATGCCAAAGGCTCCCTAAAGTTTCCAACTCTCCTAACTAATTCAAAGCTACTCCTATATATACTATTCTTCCGATCTTCTAGTTGGCTCTTCAAGTCTCGGGTATGGGCCTCTGAATCTTGAGTTTGAAGCAGTTATCCTTTTCCTTGGGCTTAGCTTTGCTTTCAGAGAGAAAAGGTGAAGTAGGCAGAGACTTTAGCTTAGGACGTTAGTGGTGTCAACGTTAAGTGAAAGTGTGGGTTCGAGAACGTTAGTGACAATCACCTTTTTCACTAACGTTCCTAACCCAAATATGAACACGTTGACTTCAACGTTAGTGGCACTAACGTGATCACTAACTTTCCTCTTGGTCCTTCGCACACGTTATTGGGACTTACCTTTCCCAATAACGTGGAGAGTCCTCCCTTGTCCCTACGTTAGAGTCCACGTTAACTAGGTTAACGTGGCTTCTAACGTAGTAATGCCAATCCTTCGAGAACGTTAGTGACACTTACCTTTGTCACTAACGTTCCAATGTGCCCCTATTTCCCACGTTAGAGTCCACGTTAACTAAGTTAACGTGGCTTCTAACGTAGTCATGCTAGCCATCTCCAACGTTAGTGACAAAGGTGAGTGTCACTAACGTTGGCTCATCATCTCTTTATCCACGTTAGCTCCCACGTTAACTAAGTTAACGTGTAGTTAACGTGGGAGCTAACGTTGCTCATGGTGGCTCTTGGTGGTTCACCCCAACATTAGTGACAAAGGTAAGTGTCACTAACGTTGGCTATCAATTGCTCTCTTCACGTTAGCTTCCACGTTAACTAAGTTAACGTGGGAGTTAACGTGGCCTATGGAGGCTTGGCCAACGTTAGTGACAAAGGTGAATGTCACTAACGTTGGCTTCTCTTTTGCTTCTTAACGTTAGAGTCCACGTTAACTAAGTTAACGTGGCAACTAACGTGACCAATTATGAGCTTGGTCCAACGTTAGTGACAAAGGAGAGTGTCACTAACATTGGCCTTGTTGTCTTCTTCCACGTTAGAGTTCACGTTAATTTAGTTAGCGTGACTCTTAACGTGGGCTTATGATGGCTTCGAGGGCGTTATTGGCGATTACCTTTCTCATTAACTTTGCAAGTTAGCACCCATTCCACGTTAGAGGTCACGTTAGTGGGACTAACGTGACTGCTAACGTGGTTCTTCTTTGCTTCCTTTGTCCTGAAATCAAGCAACAAAGTGCATCAAAGTTCTAGTCCAAGTCATGAGTCATGCATCATCCAATTTGTCATATAATTCATGCAAAAAATTCTCATGAAATCATGTAAAGTTCACAATGTATGCTTGAATCAAGATGTAAGTGAATATCTGCCCAGAACTAGCTTATTTTCTAAGAAAATGCATGAAACTACCTTAAAAACAGTAAAGAAAAGGTCAGTAAAACTGGCCAAAATGCCCTGGCATCACAACACCAAACTTAGAGCTTGCTTGTCCCTAAGCAAGTATTGGAACAAGAGAATGATGAATGGAATGCCAAGAGAAATGAGTCATTCTTGTGGAAGTCATGTTCCTGGTTTTATGGTGGTTTCATGCATAGCAACTTAGGTTCATTCCTTCACTGGCTTTCAGACCTTTATTATGTTCTAGGATACTCACTTGATTGCATCCCATGGGACTTTTATTCATTGATCCTTTTGTTGTCATTTCAGGGCTTATTTGTGTTCTTAGGCTAAGTACTCTGTAAGGGGGCAACTCTTTAGAATAAGCTTTCAGCCAACACTCCCGAACCAGTTGGTTCAAGGTGCTAGGTGTTGAAGCACCCCTAAGGACTTACTTCCTCAAGTCTCTCCCCCATACATACACACCACAGGCACATGGTTTGTTTATTTTCTTTCCTTGAGGTCTTGGTGTCTAGCATCTCTTTGGGTTACTAAATGTTCTGTAGCAAAGATTGCTCTTGATAGTGGAATTTCAGCTGACAATCCCGGGTTAGTTAACCCAAGTTACCAGGTGATAAAGCACCCCTGAGAGCTTAGTAATCCAAGCAGATCCTTGGTACAGGAACACCACAGACACATCCCTCAAGACTCAAACCCTTGGTGCCTAGCCTCTTTTCTTGCTTTTTTTCTTTTATTCTTCTTTGATTGTTCTTTCCCTTTTTCTTATTAGGATCTTGTTATTTAGCTAGTCTCATGGGGTGTGTTCAAGCATATGATTCCTGACAGATAGTTGTCTTCCCACCTTGTGGTTGAACCAACTTAGCTAACTTATGACTACACCACAAACTCAGGAACTTACTCCATAGTATGAACTCCACTCTGGTCTTTTATAAAACACTCATTCTCTTTTCATTTGATTCAAAAGGACAAGCATACAAGTAAGTAAGGAAATGATGCAGTAATGACATTCAGACTAGAAATCCTAGACCTAAGAAATGAAAAACGTAAAAGACAGAATTTAAAAGGGTTCAAACTAACATGGAAGCATGTTCTATTTCATACAAGATCTTCCTTATTTAAAGCATAGAAAAAGATGGACCAAAGAAGGAACTCCACCACCTTTTACTCATGAAGTTGCCCATGCTCTTCCTCTTGCTCGTCCTCTTTGTGTTTACTTGTTGCGCTTGAGCTCCCACCTCCTTTGCCTTTTCCAATCAACTTCTTCCAAAAGCCAGCATCTTCCATCTTCTTCTTTAATGTTTTCTTCTGCTGTTTCACCTTCCTTTCTTCTTGTTCTACAAAATCTTTTTGGACCTCATCATATGTAGGGATGGCATAGTGTAGATGATGCATATGACTAGACCTGTAGTTCAACTTGGCTTGAGTGTTTACGTTGAACTCCTCCCTATGTAGTTGCCGTCCTTCATTAAGTACACTGAACTCGTTGAATGCTTTCATCTGAGCTAGCTGCCGCTGGTTGAGTTCTTACAAGCGCTTATCTTGACGCTCTTGCCTTTCATTCACTTGGTTGATGGCTTGAGTGAGCTGGGAGTAGTGTTCCTGTTGCTGCTCCATTTGTTGTTTCTGCCACTCTTCTTGTTGGCTCATCCAGTTGGACTGAAGGTTTAGTATTTCCTCTTGTCCTTCCATATGTCTCATCCCCAAGTCTTCAATGGCTCTTAGAAGATGATTCAGATTCAAGTTGGTTGGGTCATGTTGTTCTTCTTGTTGATATTCTTCCTGATGAGACTCTTCTTGATGGGCTCCTTCTTTTGGTTTTCGCTTTCCTATTTGAGGTCTTCTTTGTTGTTGGGCGGGCGTAGTATAGATCAGACGCTGGAGTGTAACTAGCCTCCCAGGGTTCACCCAGTCTGGATTGCTATCCTCGAAGACTACCTTGGCTTTTGTGCACAATCTGAGAATGGTTCTGGGGTACCAAAGCCTGGTACCCGAATCAACCTTCTCAGCTGACTCTTGAATGCCCTCAGCTATGAGTTCATGCACATTGATTTCTCCACCCTGTACTAGGGAATGTACCATAGTCGCTTGATTAATATTGACCTCTGAATTATTTGCAGCTGGGAGGATAGACCTCCTCACCAGTTCAAACCATCCCTTGGCTTTTGAGCTAAGGTCTCCCCTCTTGATGAACCGGGGTCTCTTATCTGCATACCTTTCCCAGTCAGCTCCTATGACACATATGTCAGTCACTATTTCTTCGAGTTCATTATTGTCAGGGCTTTTACTTATCCGTGCATGATAACTAAGCTCATCAAAATGTGGTGATTTCAGCTGAAGGGCTCTTGTTATAGCATTTGGACTGAAGTCCACCTCTTTTCCTCTTACATAGCTTTTGAAGGTTGGGGCTTTGGTTTTATCTTCTCTAACCACGTTTGCATAGAACTCTTTGATGAGGTTTGCATTGATCTTCCCTTCTAGGTTCGTGAGCCTTTGCCACCCTCTTTGTTCAATTTTTTCTCGAATCTGTGGGCACTCATCCTCATCAATTTGGAATGTTAACTCAGGCAGTATCTTCTTGAGCTTTATCCGTTCAAATTCGAGCTCATGGAACGCAGTTTTGAATCTCTTCTCATCAAAAGGGATGCTCTCCATTGGTTCCTTCCTCTTTTGCCTCTTGGAGCTTGATGCTGCCATGAATTTGAGTTGCTGTGTGAAGAGAGTGGAAGGTACGGATAGATGAGGAATTTGGTTGGTTAGAACAAGGTGTGATGAAGGAATTTGGATGCTAAAGGTGTGAAGTGTGAGAAATAGCACTTTGGGTGTGAAGGGGAAGTACGGACTAGGATTCACTTATATAGGGAAGTGAGGAGGAGATGAAAGGTGTGGATTGATGGGGTTGGTGTATGATGAACGGATGGGGTTTTGTATGAAATAAGCACAAGGATCCTCATCTTTATGAGGGAGATTGGTTCGGTCTTCAAGGGTCTCATTCCTTCAATGTTGCATGGCAACATTTTCCAATGCATGCCCCCTTGGGGCACGTGTGTTGTACCTTCCTTTTGTGGTGTCCGAACCTTCCTCATTTAATTGTCTAATCAATCCCCTTCAATGCTCCTTTCCCTTTTCCTATAAAAATAAAATAAGAAAAAATAATTTCATTGAGAAATTAAACTTTACGGCTAGAATAATAAAGAAAAAGAACTAGATTGTTTATTCATGAACACCAACTAACTAACTAACTGTGTATCCTTATATGCACATTGGTGGCACCTTGGGTGATACCAAACTTAGTTTGTAGCACTGTGATGAAAAAGTTTTGTTCAAGGCTCCAAGACTAGCATGCTCTGAATCGCATTCAGCTTTCTTGGCATGCTTTGAACACCACTTATTCTTCACTATATATTGCATAATAAGGATTTCACCAAGTGTTTGTCAAGTTTGGGTTAGAATTCATGAATATTGACTTATTCACTATTTTCTAAAAGCATATAAAACATGGGTTTCCTCCCATGAAGCGCTTCTTTAGCGTCACTAGTTTGACGTTTCTCCTTCATCAGGGAGGTTGATAATGCTTCAAGTCCTCCCCTCTTGCTGTGGACCTATATCCATTGGTTGTATCAATGATCTCTACATGTTCTAAGGAGAGAACTCTGTTGATAGTGAAGACCTTAGGTAACTGAGATGGTACAGTGGGGAGATCAGGGGGGATATCTGGGAAGTAAGCTGAGATCACTTTATCCCCTGGAGAGAAGTCCTCGGTAGGGATCTTCTTATTTCTCCACCTCCTTGGTACCTTCTTCTTTGTTCCTTGTGATGTTGTCTTACTCTTTGTGACCTCCTCCTCTAAGGAAATGTGGTTACTGGTCTCATATGATTCTGGTGGTTTGGGTTCCTTCTGATTTTCTTTGAGCTGTGGCAATTGCTGTTTGCCTTGTTCATCAATCAAGGGAGTTCCCAGATGTGCTGGTTGTGCTTCAGTGCTTGTTTCTTCCTTCAGTATCTCACTATGATTATTTCTTGGTTCCTTGTTCTCTTGATCTGTTTCTTGTGAGAGTTTGAAGACATTAAAGCTGAGTTGTTCATCATGGATCCTCAAGATTAGCTCCCTTCGCTCTACATCTATGAGTGCTCTGGCTGTAGCTAGGAATGGTCTTCCCAATATGATTGGGTGAGTGTAACTCTCTTCCATGTCTAACATGACAAAGTTTGTTGGGAGGAAGTATTTTCCAACCTTTACCAACACATTTTCCACCACTTCTATTGCTTGTTTTTGAGTTTTATCAGCCAGCCTGTTGACTACATCTGTGGGCATTATCTCATTGATCTGCAGCCTCTTCATAAGGAATAAGGGCATTAAGTTGATGCTTGCTCCCAAATCGCAGAGTCCCTTATAAAACATGGTTTCTCCAATGGCACAAGGAATGTAGAAACTCCCTGGGTCCTTTCTTTTTGTAGGCAACTCTGGTTGAATGAGGGCGCTGCACTCCTTGTTCATCACTATAGTTTGGCCTTCCTTGAGTGAGCTTTTCTTGGGAAGCAGTTTCTTCATATACTTGATGTATGCAGGCATTTGTTGGATGGCCTTGATGAATGGTATGTTTACATGCAGAGATGCAAACAAGTCAAGAAATCTTGAGTATATTCTCTTCTCCACAGCACCATTGAGTAGTTGGGGAAAGGGTGCATAGAGTCTCAGCAGCTCCTGTTGTGAGATTTTTGGTTCTTGGTGATCTTTTTCCTTCTTCTCTGCTGAGGTATCTCCAGGTTATTCTGGCGGCTTGTTTGGCTTGTCCTCAGTCTCCTTATCACTTGTAGTGACCATCTTGCAATCTTTCCATCTTACTTTCTTTGTTTCACCTCTCAGATTTTTCTCTGTGTCACTTGGGAATCCATCTGTAGGTTTGGGAATCTGCTCAGAGAGATACCCCACTTGAGATTCCAACCTCTTGATGGTGTCTCCCTGGTTCTTAAAATTTGTTCGCACTTCCTCCTTGAACACCTTGTTGTCTTGAATCTCTTTGCATATGCCTTCAAGCAAGTTCTCAATCCTTGAGAGTCTGTCATCAGATGATGGTAGGTTGGGATTGGAGGTAGAAGGATGAGGATTGTTATTTTGGTTTTGATATGGATGTGGAGAGGTGTTGTTATGGTGGTGTTGATATGTTCTCTGTGTGAATTGTTGGTGAGTTACATTGTTGTTGGAGTTGTGACGTCTCTGATCTTGGCCTTGATCTTGTTGATTCCCCCATCTAAAGTTTGGGTGATTCCTCCAACCAGGGTTGTAGGTCTTGGAGTATGGGTCATGATTTTGTCTAGGTGAATTCCCAATGTAGTTGGCTTGCTCCTGCTCACTCTCTGCCTCTGCATTCACTCCCTCTTGGGTAGTTGATGAGATGGTGATTGTTGCTACTTGGTTCCTCTTCATCTTCTTGGTGAGGTCAGCTAATTGCTTGGTAATGAGCTTGTTTTGGGCCAGCAGAGCATCTACATTGTTTAGCTCCATCACTCTTCTAGTGTTCCCTCTTTCGGAGGCATAGAAGTAGTCATTCTCTGCTACAGTTTCAATGACATCTATGGCCTCCTCAATGGTCTTCTTCTCGTTCAGAGATCCCCCGGATGAGTGGTCTACTGCTTTCTTTGATTCATAAGAAAGGCCTTCATAGAAAATGTGTAGCTGCATCCATTCATTGAACATATCTGGTGGACACCTCCTTGTTAGGTCCTTAAACCTCTCCCATGCTTCATATAGAGTCTCACCATCCTGCTGCCTGAATGTTTGCACCTTAGCTCTCAGCCTGTTAATCCGTTGAGGAGGATAGAATCTTGCCAAGAATTTGTTCACCACATCTTCCCAGGTTGCCAAATTCTCTTTTGGGAAGGACTCCAGCCATTTAGATGCTTTGTCCTTGAGTGAGAAAGGGAACAGAAGTAGTCTATAGGTGTTAGGATGAACACCATTAGACTTCACAGTGTCACATATCCTTAGGAAGGTGGTTAGATGTTGATTGGGGTCTTCTTGGACACTCCCTCCGAATGAACAGTTGTTATGAACAAGGGTGATGAGCTGTGGCTTTAGTTCAAAGTTGTTGGTATGTATGGTTGGCCTTTGGATGCTACTCCCACAGTTTCCTGGGTTTGGGTTGATGTAAGAACCCAGAACTCTTCTCTCTTGCCCAGCATGATTTGCTAGACCTTCTCTGCCATGGTTGTGAGCTTCTTCTTCATAATGGTTTTCCATATTCTCTTCCATGTTTGGTTCAAAGTATTCCTCCTCTTCCTCAGCACCAACTACTCTTTTTCCTCTTGCTTCCCTCCTTAATCTAAGGAAGGTCCTCTCTGGTTCAGAATCAAAGGAAGTTGAAGCCCCGCTTCTCCTCCCTGTCATACAACCAACAAGGTGCAAGCAAGGAAATAGATCCAAAAACTATTCTAAAAAAAATGCTGTTAGTGTAAGTGATGCAATATATCAAACAGTTAGTGGGTGAGTGAAACAGAGTGTAAACAACTAGAATAAATGGGTTAAAGGAATGGGAATAAAAACAACTGAAACCGAAAGTAAATTGCTCAAACAGAAATTTAAATCAACAGAATAAAAAAAATGCTCAATCTAGTGATCCTCCAACTTAATAATTGTTGATACAAAATCAATCCCCGGCAACGGCGCCATAAACTTGATGCACATGAAAACTTATCTCTCAACAAATTTTCTTCGGCAAGTGTACCGAATTTGTCGTCAAGTAAAAACTCACAATAGAGTGAGGTCGAATCCCATAGAGATTGATTGATCAAGCAACTTTAATTAGAGGAATGTTCTAGTTCAGCAAACCAGAATTTGGTTTGAGATTTACAGAAAATTAAATGGCGGGAAAGTAAATAACAAAAACAGTAAATGCTAGAAATAAAGAGCTGAATGTAAATGGCGGAAAGTAAATTGCAGAATCTTAAACGGGAATGGGGGCATAAAAGTAAATGGCAGAAATTAAAGAGAATGGGTAAGATCAGAAATGGGAGTTCATTGGGCTCAGGAGATGTTGCATTCTCCGGATCAAGTTCATTTTCATCTCTTCCTCAATCAATGCATTCATTGATCTCCTTGGCAATCTTAAGTGATCGAATTCCAATTTCTTGGTAATTCAATCTCTCAAATCTTGATCAATAGCCAATTCCTTGGTCAATTGCTCATGAGAAGAGATGAAGTATGGTCATTGATTATACCACATGCATTTCCCAAATCAGGTGTTGGTGGGATTACAGTCACATATCCATCCAAACCAAATTTGGTCCAGCATGAGAAAGCATTTCTAGCATGATCTCTTCATTCCTCTTTCAAGGTTCAGAAGAGATCCAAGTATGAATAGCTTCTTTTCCAAGATAACTACCCAATTGGATGAAGATCGAAAGCTTTTAAGTAAAATCAAGAGAAAAAATAGAAGAAGGAGAATAAAAACTAATATTGATCCATCAAATTACAACAGAGCTCCCTAACCCAATGAAAGGGGTTTAGTTGTTCATAGCTCTGAAAAATGAAAACAAAGATGGAGAATACATGATGAAAGTAAAACTAGAAAAAATGCAGAGAAAGTAAATACAGAGAGTAGTTCTATGCCAAAGGCTCCCTAAAGTTTCCAACTCTCCTAACTAATTCAAAGCTACTCCTATATATACTACTCTTCCGATCTTCTAGTTGGCTCTTCAAGTCTTGGGTATGGGCCTCTGAATCTTGAGTTTGAAGCAGTTATCCTTTTCCTTGGGCTTAGCTTTGCTTTCAGAGAGAAAAGGTGAAGTAGGCAGAGACTTTGGCTTAGGACGTTAGTGGTGTCAACGTTAAGTGAAAGTGTGGGTTCGAGAACGTTAGTGACAATCACCTTTTTCACTAACGTTCCTAACCCAAATATGATCACGTTGACTTCAACGTTAGTGGCACTAACGTGACCACTAACTTTTCCTCTTGGTCCTTCGCACACGTTATTGGGACTTACCTTTCCCAATAACGTGAAGAGTCCTCCCTTGTCCCTACGTTAGAGTTCACGTTAACTAGGTAAACGTGGCTTCTAACGTAGTAATGCCAATCCTTTGAGAACGTTAGTGACACTTGCCTTTGTCACTAACGTTCCAATGTGCCCCTATTTCCCACGTTAGAGTCCACGTTAACTAAGTTAACGTGGCTTCTAACGTAGTCATGCTAGCCATCTCCAACGTTAGTGACAAAGGTGAGTGTCACTAACGTTGGCTCATCATCTCTTTATCCACGTTAGCCCCACGTTAACTAAGTTAACGTGGGAGTTAACGTTGCTCATGGTGGCTCTTGGTGGTTCACCCCAACGTTAGTGACAAAGATAAGTGTCACTAACGTTGGCTATCAATTGCTCTCTTCACATTAGCTTCCACGTTAACTAAGTTAACGTGGGAGTTAACGTGGCTTATGGAGGCTTGGCCAACGTTAGTGACAAAGGTGAATGTCACTAACGTTGGCTTCTCTTTTGCTTCTTAACGTTAGAGTCCACGTTAACTAAGTTAACGTGGCAACTAACGTGGCCAATTATGAGCTTGGTCCAACGTTAGTGACAAAGGAGAGTGTCACTAACGTTGGCCTTGTTGTCTTCTTCCACGTTAGAGTTCACGTTAACTTAGTTAACGTGACTCTTAACTTGGGCTTATGATGGCTTCGAGGGCGTTATTGGCGATTACCTTTCTCATTAACTTTGCAAGTTAGCACCCATTCCACGTTAGAGGTCACGTTAGTGGGACTAACGTGACTACTAACGTGGTTCTTCTTTGCTTCCTTTGTCCTGAAATCAAGCAACAAAGTGCATCAAAGTTCTAGTCCAAGTCATGAGTCATGCATCATCCAATTTGTCATATAATTCATGCAAAAAATTCTCATGAAATCATGTAAAGTTCACAATGTATGCTTGAATCAAGATGTAAGTGAATATCTACCCAAAACTAGCTTATTTTCTAAGAAAATGCATGAAACTACCTTAAAAACAGTAAAGAAAAGGTCAGTGAAACTGGCCAAAATGCCCTGGCATCATAGGTGTAGTTTGTTACGTCTTTTCCTAGTGAATTTGCATTCAAATTATTGAGTTTAATTAAGATTTAATTACCTTTAGCTACTATGAATGCTACTTTGAGTTGTTTGCAATTTCTGTTTATTTCAAGTAGCATTCGGATGGATTTGACGGAGTTTTGTAGTAGAAAAGGAAGAAAGTGAATGATGTTGTCAACCCCGACCTCCTTGCACTCAAAAAAAAATAACCTGAGTTATCGAAATCTAATTGACGTGATTCTAGCGGCATTAGAAAGCTAACTTCCAGAGCTTTTCAACAATATATAATAGTGTACCCTTTTCTTCCATTTCATATGTACAACCCCACGCTGAACTTGAGGAACTCCAAGTTCAGTGCTAGATCAAAAGCTCCAAAGGAAGAATCACACATCACTCCACGCTGAACTTGAGAATTCCCAAGTTCAGCATAGACTCAAGGAATGCACCAAAGGAGAGATTTGACATACTGCCTCATCCACGTTGAACTTGAGAATTTCCAAGTTCAGCGTGGACCTTAATGAGCACATGGTCCCCACGCTCCACTTGAAGGCTTACGAAGATCATTATTTATTCTGATTAAGCTTTAAAATTATTTTTTAAAATAGAAAAAGATATTATTTAGTTTAAGAAATTATAATTTACATTAATTAGGATTAGATATAAAAGAGAAAAGAATCAGCCCGTCGGGCTCTTCTCTTCTCTTCTACCTCATTCGAAAATTTACAGTTTTACGAATCCTAGTTTTCTCTCTGCACCATGAGCAACTAAACCTCCACTGTTAAGGTTAGGAGCTCTGTCTATTATATGGATTGATACTATTATTTTTCTATTTTAATTCATGTACTGATTTATATTTCAAGAATTGTTTTCATTCTTTATTTTATGAATCTAGGTGGAACGGAAGTATGACCTTGGTTCCAATTGAGTTCTTGTATAACTTGGAAAAGCTCTTTACTTGAACAACAACTTGAAAACATATTCTCCTAAATTTCTAATAATCTGGACTTAACGGGATACGTGACATATAATCCTTTTATATTTGGGTAATTAGGATTTTTGTGGCATATAACTAGAATTGAACTTCACCCTCTAATTGGAATTGAGTGACCAAGGAATTGGCGGTTAATGAAGGTTAGAGGAGACTAAAAAGGTCTAAGGAATTATGGTTTAGTCAGTTATAGTTTTCCATGAATTAAATCATGCATGATTAAAATAGTTAGTAAGAAAAGTCAATCCAGAAAATAGATAACTCTGAAGCCTTAATTGTTTCTCCATATAATATTCACAACTTGTTTACTGCTTACTTTATGATATTCTGAATTTACTGTTAATGCATTTGAACTCTCAAAACACCATTTTCTGTTTGTTTGACTAATCCAATCACTCATTCATTGTTGCTTGATCCATAAATTCTCGTGGGATCGACCCTCACTCACCTGAGGTATTACTTGGTACGACCCGGTGCACTTGCCGGTTAGTTTGTGGTTATAAATTCTGCACCAATATTTATACTTATCTAACAGGAATCCTGTGAACTCTGAGGCTCCTCAGAGGAAAGGTGTTTTGGAAGTGGAAGCTGTTGATGCTCTTCTTGCTCAGAACAAGCTTTTGTCTCAGCAAATAAATCTAATTACTCAACAGTTGAGTGGAATGCAAGTTTCAGCTGTCAACACTCAAAATGCACATCAAGAGGTCCCTTATGACATGACAGGTAATTTTATGCAAAATGAAAATTATGATTATGCTCAATATTCTTCTGAACAGGTCAATTACATGGGGAATGCTCCTAGAAATCCCAATAATGATCCCTACTCTAAGACCTACAATCAAGGGTGGAGAAATCACCCAAATTTTGGGTGGAGAGAGCAACCTCAGAGGTCACAAAATTTTAATAATAATTCTTAGGGTGGTTTTCAACAGAATAATTTTAATAACCGCCAGTTTCAGTCATCTTAGCAAGCAACTTCTTAGCCCCAACAGAACAATGATTTGAAAGCAATATTGGCAAGTTTTAGACAGGAAATTAGAGTATCAATTAAGAACTTAGAGATTCAGATGGGTCAATTAGCCACAAAAATTAATGAAATTGATTAGAGGACCACTAATAGCCTTCATGGTAACACAATTCCAAATCTAAGAGAGGAATGCAAGGCTATCACCTTGATAAGTGAACAAGTGGCAAGTACAGAAGCACAAGTTAATGAGGAGCCTATTGAAAAAGAAGCTCCAGAGGAGAAGAAGGAAGAAGTAGAGCACGTCCCTCTAAAGCGTGCGGACAACCCATTTCTAGACTCTCTTGACACTTATCCTACATTGCCAAAGGCTCCTGAGTACAAGCCTAAAATGCCATATCCTTAGAGACTTCAAAAGGAGACCAAGGACAAGCAGTTTTCAAAGTTCTTGGAAGTCTTCAGAAATTTGCAAATAAATATTCCTTTTGCTAAGGTTTTGGAGCAAATGCCTCTCTATGTTAAATTCATGAAGGAGTTGTTGTCAAAGAAGAATCCTTTAAAGGGAGATGAGACAGTGGTCCTGACTAAGGAATGTAGTGCCATCATTTAGAATAACTTGCCAAGGAAGATGCCAAATCCAGGGGGCTTTCAAATTTGATGCACCATTGGGAGCACGACCTTTGAGAAAGCGTTATGTGATCTGGAAGCAAGCATCAATTTAATGCCATTATTTGTGATGAAGCTGCAAATCCAAGAGGCACAATCCACAAGGATAGCATTACAGATGGCAGACAAATCTATGAAGCCTGCATACGGATTAGTAGAGAATATCTTGGTCAAAGTGGGTAAGTTCTTCCTCCTAGCAGATTTTGTGATTTTCGACATAGGGGAGGATGAGAATGCCTCTATAATTCTATGATGACCATTCCTAGCCACTGGAAGAGCTCTGATTGATGTGGAAGAAGGTGAATTAGTGCTTAGAGTGCATAATGAGCAACTAGTCTTTCATGTTTTCAAAGATATACATTCAGCAGGTGAAGAAGAGAGGTGCATGCAGACTGAGCTTATTGATCCAAACCTTCAAGAACCCCCTGATGATGCACAGCAGAATTTGCAGCTCAAACCTTCATTGGTAACAATCAATAAAATTTCTCCTGACAATAAACCTAAGTTTGGTGTCGGGAATGCATCATCCACCACGGCGGAGGTTCCCAAAAAGAAGAAAGTACCCAGGGGATGGTGAAACAAAAAGATTCTCACTAAAGACTTCTCCCCAAGAATGAAGGTGGTGTTGACTAGTAATCCAGTGTGGACTTATACAATAAATAGAATCTTCTCTCTGGAGCATATTGAGCTATGTTATAGGGACAAAGGGCGAAGATTCACAGTGAGGGGTGAAGAACTGAGCCCCTATGATCCTCCTCCTTAGAGGAGCTGATCGTCAAGCCAGTGACAGTAAAGAACTGCTTGTCGGGAGGCAACTCGATGGTTTCGTATCCTTAGTCTATTTTCCATAGTAGCAGTTTTATTATTTATTTAATTTTTATTGAGTTTTTACTGTTTTTCCTTTGTTTTACATGTGTTTTGATCATGCAGAATTTTTCAGAACAGGAACCGAACACTTAGAAAAATTTTTGCCCATTTTGGAGAAGGTTGATTCTGCCAAACCCACACTGAACTTGGGATTTTTCAAGTTCAACGTGGAGTGTGCATGCAAATGTGATGATTGCCTCTGCCTAGTCCATGCTGAACTTGGGATTCCAGTGTAGGAAACGATGTAAAAGAGAACAAATAGACAAGAGTACACGCTGAACTTGAAATATCTCAAGTTCAGCGTGGGATGTGCGTATAAATTGAGAAATTGCCACTGCTAGGTCCACACTGAACTTGGGATTTTCCAAGTTCAGCGTGGGGGAGAGGGGGGAGGGGAGAGCTAAAAAAAAATCTTTGGTCCATGCTGAACTTAGGCTGCACTAAGTTCAGTGTAGAGAGGAAGCATACATTCGGGGGCTGCGGCGCTGAACTTTCCCCCTTTCAAGTTCAGTGTGGAGTCATATATCCACACCGTCCTCTTCCTTTTTCAGCTACCCCCTTTATATAATATATATATATATATATATATATATATATATATATATATATATATATATATATATATATATATATATATTCTTTCTTTTAAGCTCTCTTGTCCCTTTTATCATTTTATTCTTCTTTTGCATTACTCTTTGTTTTTACTCCTCCGTCTGTCTTTTTATGTCCCTCCCTGTTTTCAACTTTTTTTCTTTGCTTGAGGATAAGAAAACTTTTAAGTTTGGTGTTGTCGCATCGTTTGTGGCTTTTCTGTGTATTTTAATGGCACAAAAGAGGGGCAAATCATCTTCACGAAAGAGCACAGCCTAAAGAATGAGATCGCCACTAGGATAACTGAGGTGGTTGAGTTCCTTTCATTCTATATTTCCTCCCGTTCTTATTATGTTATATTCCTATTTTCTGCTATTTTTGTTACTATATGATCAGTTTTTACTTCAATTCCTACGTTCTAGTTTAATTTACTGTTTATTTTGCTATTTGATTTTTAGTCTGAAGGGATGTCTCATGTATTACTCACTGAGCTTGAAATCAAAAAGAAAGGAAAAAGAAGTATTGCATGAGAGATTGAGGTTATATTGAAGAATAGTCTTATTTACTTAAATGTGGTGGTATTTTCTGTAATTCTGAATGCATGACATGAACAGTGCATATCTGAATTTGAATCAAAGAATGTTGATGTATAAGAAACAAGAATTTAGAGAACTATTATGACTTTTCTGAAATTAGTGAAAGCTTAATCCTTGAAGCAAAAGAAACAGCAAAAGAAAAATAAAAGCAAGGTCCAAGGCTTTGAGCATCAATGACTAAGGAGGTCAGACATGATTAAAAGCTCAAACAGTTGTTTTCCTAGTTATATGCTTGTGGTATTCTTGTGTCAAGCAACCCTTGAGACAGAATATTTAGAGTCGAGACCAAATGTATTTAGCAGAGTATGCCAAAGGCTTTGAGCACCACTGTCTGGGAGTAACTAAAAGAAAAATCAGAACTTAAAGAGAGTTCCCCAGTCAAGTGCTTGTGGTGTTTTTGTGTCAAGTAAAGCTTGAGATAAAACATTTAAAGTCACGGCTAGGCTCAAGGTGCAAAGCACCAATTCACTGAGGATTAAAGGATATCTATTGTGTTCAAGGATTAAACTGTAGCATAAAGATCAGAGAATTCATAATATGATCCGGATTCTAATTCCGAATGACAATAACATTCCTCTGATTCAATTAATAGTGAGATGTCAAAACTATTCAGGATTACAGTGTATAAACCCCACTCTGAGAAGAGATAGGAGCATAATTGAATACTCGCCTCTCATGTAAATTCACATCCTGAGCCTATATTAGTTTGGTTGCTTGAAGACAAGCAACAATTCAAGTTTGGTGTTGTGATGCGTGAGCATCTTTTCTATCTTTTCCTAGTGAATTTGCATTCAAATTGTTGAGTTTAATCAAGATTTAATTACCTTTAGCCACTATGAATGCTACTTTGAGTTGTTTGAAATTTCTGTTTATTTCAGGTAGCATTCGGATGGATTTGACGGAGTTTTGTAACAGAAAAGGAAGAAAGCGAATGATGTTGTCAACCACGATCTCCTTGCACTCAAATAAGAATAAATTAAGTTACAGAGGTTCACTTCACGTGATTCCAGCGGCATTGGAAACCTAACTTCCAAAGCTTTCCAATGATATATAATAGTATACCATTTTCTTCCATTTCATACGTACAACCCTACGCTGAACTTGAGGAACACCAAGTTCAGTGCCAGATCAAAAGCTCCAAAGGAAGAATCACACATCACTCCACGCTGAACTTGAGAATTCCCAAGTTCAGCATGGACTCAAGGAATGCACCAAAGGAGACATACTGCGTCATCCACGCTAAACTTGAGAATTTCCAAGTTCAACGTGGACCTTAATGAGCACATGGTCCCCACGCTCCACTTGAAGGCTTGCGAAGATCATTATTTATTCTGATTAAGCTTTAAAATTATTTTTTAAAATAGGAAAAGATCCTATTTAGTTTAAGAAATTATAATTTACATTAATTAGGATTGGATATAAAAGGAAAAAGAATCAGCCCTTCGAGCTCTTCTCTTCTCTTCTACCTCATTCGGAAATTTACAGTTTTACGAATCCTAGTTTTCTCTCTGCACCATGAGCAACTAAACCTCCACTGTTAAGGTTAGGAGCTTTTTCTATTGTATGGATTGATACTATTATTTTTCTATTTTAATTCATGTACTGATTTATATTTCAAGAATTGTTTTCGTTCTTTATTTTATGAATCTGGATGGAACGGAAGTACGACCTTGGATCTAATTGAGTTCTTGTATAACTTGGAAAAGCTCTTTACTTGAACAACAGCTTGAAAACATATTCTCCTAAATTTCTAATTATCTGGACTTAACGGGATACGTGACATATAATCCTTTTATATTTAGGTAATTAGGATTTTTGTGGCATATAACTAGAATTGAGCCTCATCCTCTAATTGGAGTTGAGTGACCAAGGAATTGGCGGTTAATGAAGGTTAGAGGAGACTAAAAAGGTCTAAGGAATTAAGGTTTAGTCACTTATAGTTTGCATGAATTAAATCGTGCATGATTAAAATAGTTAGTAAGAAAAGTCAACCCGAAAAATAGATAACTCTGAAGCCTTAACCTTTCTCCATATAATATTCACAACTTGTTTACTGCTTGCTTTCTGATATTCTAAATTTACTGTTAATGCATTTGAACTCTCAAAACACCATTTTCTGTTTGTCTGACTAAGCCAATCACTCATTCATTGTTGCTTGATCCATCAATCCTCGTGGGATCGACCGTCACTCACCTGAGGTATTAATTAGTATGACCCGGTGCACTTGCCGATTAGGTTGTGGTTATAAATTCCGTACCAGCTCTCCAGGATAACGCTGGCCCCATTCCCGGCTTTATTTGATGAGCCGTCAACGTAGAGGTTCTAATCAATGGGGGTTCCAGGGGGTGTCGGTGTACTCTGCGACGAAATCAGCCAAGTATTGGGACTTGATGGCCGTCTGAGTTTCATACTTGAGGTCGAATTTGGATAACTCGACTGCCCACTGTAGGATTCTTCCCGCCAAGTCGGTTTTCTGTAGGATACCTTTCATGGGTTGGTTGGTTCGTACTCTGATGGTGTGGGCTTGAAAGTATGGTCGAAGCCGTTGGGAAGTAAGTATGAGGGCGTATGCGAACTTTTCTTTCTTTTGGTAGTTTAGTTCAGCCCCTTGTAAAGCCTTACTAATAAAGTAAATGGGCTGCTGTCCGTTATCGTCTTCTCTGACTAGTGCTAATGCTATCGCCCGACTTCCAACGGCGAAGTATAGTATCAGTTCTTCTCCTTGTTGAGGTCGGGTCAGGATAGTTGGTTGCCCTAAAAATGTTTTAAAGTCTTGGAAGGCTTGTTCGCATTTTAGGGTCCATTCGAACCTCTTTCCTTTCTTTAGGGTTGTATAGAAAGGTAGGGATCTTAGGGCTGATCCAACTGGGAACCTGGACAGGGCTGCTAGCCTTCCGTTCAACTGTTGTACCTCCTTGATGCAGGTCGGGCTTTTCATGTTGAGTATAGCTTGACATTTGTCTGGATTTGCCTCAATCACTCTTTGAGTGAGCATGAACCCTAGGAACTTGCCGACTTCTACCGCGAAAGTGCACTTTGTGGGATTTAGTCTCATCCCGTGCTTTCTTATGGTGCCGAATACTTCGGCAAGGTCGGGTAGCAGCGTTTCTTCTCTTTGTGTTTTTACTAGCATGTCGTCTACGTAGACTTCCATCAGCTTCCCGATGTGGTCCGCGAATACTTTGATCATCAACCTCTGATATGTAGCCCCCGCATTCTTGAGTCCAAACGGCATGACTACGTAGTAGTAGTTTGCTTTCAGGGTTAGGAACGAGGTCTTCTCTTGGTCGGGTTGATGCATCGAGATCTGGTTGTACCCTGAGTAGGCGTCCATGAAGGAAAGGTACTTGTATCCCGACGAAGCGTCGACTAGGATGTCCATATTTGGGAGGGGGTAGGGATCTTTTGGGCAGGCTCTGTTGAGGTCTGTGTAGTCGACACATACCGCCACTTTCCATTTAGCTTTCTGACCAACACGACATTGGCCAGCCATAGTGGGTATTTAACCTCCATTATAAACCTTGCCTCTAGCAAGGCCTGTACTTGTTCCTCTATGACTTGTGACCTTTCTAGGCTGAGCTTTCTGCGCTTTTGTTGTACTGGTCGAGATCCGGGGTATACTGCCAGTTTGGGGCACATTAGTCCAGGGTTTATGCCGGGCATGTCTGCGGCTTTCCATGCGAAGAGGTCGGAATTGTCCTTAGGAACTTTATTAGTAGTTCCTTTAGGTAGCGTTTGTTTTGAGATACTGAGACAGAGACTGAGAGACTGAGATTCAGTATCGTGTTTGTTAGTTCAGAGACTGGTACTAAAATTTCTGTCTCTGTCTCTAAAATTTCAGTATTTCAGTACCTCCAAAAAGTAGGGACACTGGGGACTGAAATTTTTAGAGATGGAGACTGAAATTTTAATAACATTTTATACCGAAAATACTTTCATTTCAATTAATTAATTCCAATTTTACCCTTTGTGCAAATTAAATTAGAGTTTTATTCTTGTTTCAATTCCTGTCTCCCATTTTGTACCAAACTGAATACTGATATTTATTTCAATCCCTGTCTCTTAGTCTCTGTCTCTCGGTCTCAGTCTTTCCGTCTCTGTCTCTCCACCAAACGCTACCTTAGGTCTCCTTTTAGGTTCGCACATATGTTTGTTATTTTATCCCTGGTGTCTCTGATTTGGACCTCTTCGGTCTCGCCTTCTGGTTGAGGACGGAATTATTCACAGGCCCGGGTTCCCCCTAGTTCGATGGTATTAGCTTCCTTTCCTCTGGGGTCACCTTTTAGGTTCAGGCTTTCGTTATAGCAGTGTCGCACGAGCTTTTAGTCTCCTTTGACGGTGGCTATGCCCTCTGGAGTTGGGAACTTCATACATTGGTGTGGAGTGGAGACTACTGTGGTGAGCTGGTTTAAGGTCGTTTGACCTATAAGGGCATTGTATGCGAAATTCACGTCAACCACGATATAGTCTATGCTCAGTGTTCTGGACCGGGTTCCCTTTCCGAAGGTCTTGTGCAGTGGGATATACCCAAGTGGCTGGATCGGGGCATCTCCTAGCCCGAACAGGCTGTTCGGATATGCCCTGAGCTCTTTTTCTTGCAGTCCGAGCTTATCAAAGGCAGACTTGAATAGGATATCCACAAAGCTTCCCTGATCAACCAATGTTCGGTGGAGGTTGGCATTAGCTAGTATGATGGTAATGACCACGGGGTCATCATGTCCAGGAATGATGCCTGCGGCATCTTCTTTAGTGAAAGTGATAGTGGGGAGGTCGGGTGACCTGTCTCCTTCTCCGACGTGGTATACTTCTTTGAGGTGTCCTTTATGGGATGATTTGGAGATTTCTCCTCCTGCGAATCTTCCGTTGATCATATGAACATGCCTTTCCGGGGTATGAGGGGGACGTTCAACTCGTCCGCCCTCTTCATATCTTCTTCTCTTTTTTGGCTTGTTCGTTCTGTTGGCTAGGAATCGATCTAGTCTTCCTTCTCGGACTAGCTTTTCTATGACATTCTTCATGTCATAGCACTCATTAGTGGGGTATCCGTAGATCTTGTAGTATTCACAGTATTTGGTCCGACTTTCTCCCCTTTTGTGTTTAATTAGGCGAGGAGGTGGGATCTTTTCTGTGTTGCATATTTTCCGATAGACGTCCACTAAGGATACCCGAAGAGGGGTATAGTTATGGTATTTCCTGGGCTTCTCTGTGGATTGGTCTTCCTTTTTCTTTGACACCTTATCTTTGTCCCGAGGTGGGTAGGGGAACCCGGCTTTAGAGGTCACTCCTAATCGGGAGTTTTCCTCCATGTTGATGTATTTTTCAGCCAGTTCTTGTACTTCATTCAGGGATGTGGGGTGTTTCTTAGATATAGAGTGGCTGAAGGGTCCTTCCTGTAGACCGTTGATAAGTCCCATGATGGCTGCTTCCGTGGGGAGACTCTAAATGTCTAGGCACGCTTTATTGAACCTTTCCATGTAGCTGCGGAGGCTTTTCCAATCTCCTTGTTTGATTCCTAGCAGGCTTGGAGCATGTTTGGCTTTGTCCTTTTGTATGGAGAACCTGGCTAAGAATTTTTTGGCGAGGTCATCGAAGCTTGTGATTGATCTTGGGGGCAAGCTGTCGAACCACTTTATTGTCGTTTTGGTCAGGGTAGTTGAAAAGGCTTTGCAACAGGTTGCGTCCGAGACGTCCCTTAGATACATCCGACTCCTAAAGTTGCTGAGGTGATGGCTCGGGTCGGACGTTCTGTTATATGGGGTCATGTCGGGAGCTTTGAAGTCTTTTGGGACTTTAGCTTTCATGATTTCTTTCGTGAATGGGTCTTGGTCCTTGTGAGGGATAGTTTCACGGTCAGATCGAGCGGTCTTAGTTATCAAGTCGGCTTCGAGTTTTAGGAGATTGTCTTCCAGCTCCCGTCGCTGCCTTGTTTCTCTCCAGAGGATTCGCTCGGCTTCTCGTTGTCGTTCAGCTTCTTGTTCGAGCTGTTTGAGGCGATCCTGCTGTTCATGAATAGCCTCTATGATTTCTGTGCTCTGGGGTTGCTTTTCTCCCTTGGAGTGGTGTGCATCTGATGAACAGATAATTTATACGCTTTTTAGCATTATTTTTAGGTAGTTTTTAGTATGATTTAGTTACTTTTTATTATATTTTTATTATTTTTTAAATAAAAATCACATTTCTGGACTTTACTATGAGTTTGTGTATTTTTCTATGATTTTAGATATTTTCTGGCTGAAATTGAGGGACCTGAGCAAAAATCTGATTCAGAGGCTAAAAAAGGACTGCAGATGTTGTTGGATTCTGACCTTGCTGCACTCGAAATGGATTTTCTTGAGCTACAGAAGCCTAATTAGCGCGCTCTCACTTGCGTTGGAAAGTAGATATCTTGGGCTTTCCAGCAAAATGGCATCAAAACGCCGGTCAGAGACCCTTTTCTGGCGTTAAACGCCAGAACTGGCATAAAAGCTGGAGTTAAACGCCCAAACTGGCACCAAAGCTGGCGTTTAACTCTAAGAAAAGCCTATGCACGTGAAAGCTTCAATGCTCAGCCCAAGCACACACCAAGTGGGCCCAGAAGTGGATTTCTGCATCATTTACTTATTTCCGTAAACCCTATGTTACTAGTTCAGTATAAATAGGAACTTTTGCTATTGTATTTTCATCTTTAGATCATTTTTTGAGACTATCTTTGTATCACTTTTGATCTCTTGATCACGTTTAGGGGCTAGCCATTCGGCCATGCCTGGACCTTGTTCTTATGTATTTTTAACAGTGGAGTTTCTACACCCCATAGATTAAGGTGTGGAGCTCTGCTGTTCTTTATGAATTAATGCAATTAATACTATTTTTTATCCAATTTACGCCTACTTCTTATTCTAAGATATTCACTCGCACTTCAACCTGATGAATGTGATGATCCATGACACTCATCATCATTCTCACCTATGAACGCGTGCTTGACAACCACTTCCGTTCTATCTGCACTAGCTTGAGTGTGTATCTCTTAGCCTCCTGGGTCACGACGCATGGTTGCCTCTCCTGACAACAGAGCCCTCCATTCCATGAGATTAGAGTCTTCGTAGTATAAGCTAGAATCAATTGGCAGCATTATTGAGATCTAAAAAGTTTAAACCTTGTCTGTGGTATTTCGAGTAGGATCTGGGATGGGATGACTGTGACGAGCTTCAAACTCGCGAGTGTTGGGCGTAGTGACAGACGCAAAAGGATCATTGGATCTTATTCCAACACAAGTGAGAACCGACAGATGATTAGCCCTACGTAACCCGTAGCCGAACCATTTTCACTGAGAGGACGGACGGTAGCCATTGACAACGGTGATCCCCCAACATACAGCTTGCCATAGAAAGGAGTATGAATGATTGGATGAAGGCAATAGAAAAGCAGAGGTTCAGAAGCAACAAGCATCTCTATATGCTTATCTGAAAATCCTACCAATGAATTACATAAGTATTTCTATCTTATTTTATGTTTTAATTATATTTTAATTATCAGAACCTCAAAACCATTTGAATTCACCTGACTGAGATTTACAAGGATGACCATAGCTTGCTTCAAGCCGACAATCTCCGTGGGATCAACCTTTACTCACGTAAGGTATTACTTGGACGACCCAGTGCACTTGCTGGTTAGTTGTACAGAATTGCAAAAGTGTGATTGCAATTTCGTGCACCAGCTTCCTTTCGGGAGGTTGGTGTAGCTTCTGTGTTTTGTAATGGTGTTCCTTCTTCTAATCCGGAGGTGTGTTCATTGGTAAGAGGGTAAGCCATGACGATGGGATGACTTTCAGGTTCCCTGGCAATGGCGCCAATGTTCCGAGGGTTACCTGAAACTAGGAGGTCAATCTCGGACGAGATCTTACTGACTAAGGCGTCAGTATCCGACTTGTTGAAATAGGAGGCGTGGCTGGTCCTCATTCATCGGAGGGGAGTGGTACCTGCAAGAGACTCCGATGCTTAAGTCAGTACGGGCTTTAGGCAGGTTTTTTGTAGAATTAGAGTATAAGTTATACCTGGGTGCTCTAGTGTATTTATAGTAGTGTTTGGCGATCTTCCTTTAAGATAAGTTTGTTATCTTATCTTATCTTTTGTGAATGAGATCATATCTTTGGCCAACCGCCTTCTAGTGGACGGTGGTCTTTTTTTCTGGGCCTTCTTAGGCCTCTGCGGTGATAGTCCGAGCTCTTTACAGAGAGGTCATCCAAGGGGCCAACCTTTCGAAGAGGTCGGTCCTTCCATCCTTGTCCGGCCCGGACCTTATAGCTCGGCCCAGGGTGTGAACAACTTGGTTATGCTAATACCTAACTCTTCACTCTTAGTGCTTGATAACGAGAGATTTTATCGTATAGTTTGGAATCAATCAAAAGAAGCATCAATTCATTGGTAGCATAGTCCAAACCAACAATGAGTTCTCATGACCAAATATTAAATCCAATACAAAATAATCGAGAGTATTTAACTCCCGGGTCGTCTTCCCTAGGAGTTGCAATGAAATGTCATGTCCTTGTTGGCTATGAGAAAATTGGGGGTTGGGAATGCAAGAAAGAGCAAGTACTATAAATGGCAAGAAATTAAAGTTCAAGAAGGTAACTTAGCATGCAAGAAATCAAAAGTCAAAGCAATTAAAGCAATAAAAGGGAAATTAAATGCTAAAAAGAACTCTTGGCAAAAAGGGGGTAATTAAGGATTCTAATCCTAGTTGTGGACCACAAACATGGTAATTGTGTGTGGATTAATCCCAATTAGTCAACCCTACATCGAAGATAAGTCAACTAGGCATAATTAATCTTAATCCCTAAGTCCTAAGACAACACTAGTGGGTCCCTTAAAGTCAAGGGAAACCAAATTAATTAACAACCCTCACACAATGTGGAATGGACATCCACCACTCAAGTTCACCCGATTATCCAATTTCCCAACCAAGAGTGTGAAAAACTAAGCAAAAACCCAACCAAGCATTTTGTCAAACACTTGGTGGGCATGTAAAGAAAGCTTGGTAAAATGACAAGAAATAACAATGCTACAACTACCAAGCAAAGAAAGTAAAGATAGCAACTCAATAAAGCAATAAATGACATAAAAACATAAATTTCATTAAATGTTAAATTAAAATAGCAAGAGTGTGCATAAACATGAAAAGCAAGGAAGTTGAGAAATTAACATGATAAACTAAAGAATTTAAGACAAGAGAACAAAGAAAGGTAGAAGAAACTAGATTAAAAACAAGAATTAACATAAAAATTACAAGAAATTAAACTAAGAAAGCCTAGTTTTAGAGAGAAGGGGGAGCTTCTCTCTCAAGAAAATGAAATACATGACTAAAATCTAATCCTAATTGCTCCCCCCTTCACATGGAGTGAGGCCTTCCTTGATATAGGCAAAATCATCTTCAGACGGTCCAAAAACTGGGCTCTGGAGGCCCAGAAATCGCCCCCAGCTATTTCCATTAAGTGAGTCACGTGCTGGGACGTGTGCGTACTGATGCACGGAAAACTTGTCTCTCAACAAATTCCCCTTCGGCAAGTATACCGAATTGTCGTCAAGTAAAACTCACAATAGAGTGAGGTCGAATCCCACAGAGATTAACGGATTAAGCAATCAATGGTTAATTGATTATCGTAGTTAGACGGTTCAGATTTGGAGTGATAAGCAACAAGGAAATGTAAATTGGCAGAAAAGTAAAGAAAGCAATAAAGTGCAGAAAAGTAAAATGGCAAGAAAAGTAAATTTAAGAATTAAAAATAAAATGAACATTGGGATCAAGAGATATTGCAATCCTCCAGATCAAGTTCATTCCCATCTCTTCCTCAATCAATGCACTCATTGATCTCCTTGGCAATCTTAAGTAATTGAATTACAATTTCTTGTAATTCAATCTCTCAAATCTTGATCAATAGCCAATTCCTTGGTCAATTGCTCATGAGAAGAGATGAAGTATGGTCACTGATTATACCACATGCATTTCCCAAATCAAGTATTGAGAGGATTATAGTCACATATCCATCCATACCCAATTTGGTCTAGCATGAGAAAGCATTTCTAGCTTGATCTCTTCATTCCTCTTCCAAGGTTCAGAAGAGATCCAAGTATGAATAGTTTCTTTTCCAAGATAACTACCCAATTAGATGAAGATCGAAAGCTTTCAAGTAAAATCAAGAGAAAAGAAAGAAGAAGAAGAATAAGAACTACAATTGATCCATTGAATCACAATAGAGCTCTCTAACCCAATGAAAAGAGTTAGTTGATCATTGCTCTACCAAAATAGAAAAGAAAGAAAATGCAGAAAAGTAAAGATGAAGATTTAAACTGAAATTGAAAATTCAACATTCATAAATGAAAATTACAACTAAAAGAAAAACTACTACTAAGAAAAGAAAAGAAGAGAAAAGGAAGAAGAGTGGTTGAGGGGAGGGGTCCGAAGACCCACTCCCCTTGGAGTGTGCCAATTCACAGAAGTTCGAATTGGTCTTCACTCTCTCCCCCTTCCTTCAATTTCCAGAATTCCAGAATGACTTGAATGTAAAAACTAAGGCCTTTATATAGGCTCTGCTAAATTACAAAATGAAATTAAAAGCAAATTACAATTAAATGAAAATTCCTATTCTAGATGCTTCTTGTGGCCTTGATTGGTTGACAATTGTGGGCCTGCTTGCTTGAGCTTGGAAGTGGACTTGAGAGAGAAGTGAGTTAAGTTGAGGTCCAGGTGCTAAAGTTAGTGCTAAAGTTAGCCACACTAACGCTACAAGTGTGGCGTTAGTGCTAAAGTTATTGTGGCTAACGTTGCACTTGCTGCCCAGTTGGTGTTTTTAGGGCTTAAAAGATGCCTCTTGTTTGTTCTCAAATTTTATGCCCACTATAAAGTATTATATATTGTTAGAAAGCTCTGAATGTCAGCTTTCTAACGCAACTAGAATCACCTCAATTGGACCTTTGTAGCTCAAGTTATTCCCCTTTGAAGTGGACATGGTCGCTGGCATATATGCCAACGTTACTGGAAATATTGATTGCCAATAACGCTAGCGATTTCCCGTTTCTTAAGCTCAAACTTAGTGTCCATCCCATACTATTATATATCGTTGGAAAGCCCTGGATGTCTAATTTCCAATGCTTTTGAAAGCGCATCATCTGGAGCTCTACAACTCGAGTTATACTTCTTGGAAGGTGAAGAGGTCGGTTGGCCTAAATACAGGCTGATACCATGTTCATCATTGCACTTTCGGGGCTGATTTTCTCCCTCAAATTTAGTGTCAACCATGTAGTGCCATATATGCTTGGAAAGATCTGGAATCCTACTTTCCAATGCCACTGGAATCACCTCATTTGGAGCTTTGTGGCTCAAGTTATGCGTGTTTGAAGAAGGCATGGTCAGGCTGCCAGGTGGGACTTTTGCCCACGTTAACTACCACGTTAACTAAGTTAACGTGGGAGTTAACGTGGCTTATTGGGGGCTTGTGAGTTCACTCCAACGTTAGTGAGAATGTTTGGTGTCACTAACGTTGTCGATCACCACCTTTCTCCACGTTAGCTTCCACGTTAACTAAGTTAACGTGGGAGTTAACGTGGCTTTGTTGTAACTTGGGCCAACGTTAGTGACAATGTTGAATGTCACTAACGTTGGCTTTCCCCCTTTCTTCTTAACGTTAGAGGCCATGTTAACTAAGTTAACGTGGCAACTAACGTGCCCACTTATGAGCTTGGTCCAACGTTAGTGATAATGTTAAGTGTCACTAACGTTGGCTCCATTTCCTTTCTTCAAAGTTAATGCCACTAACTTTTCCCACTAACGTTGGGGCTTTCCTTCCTTCCACGTTGGTGCCTACGTTAGTGTAACTAACGTAGCCACTAACGTGGCTCTTCTCTTCTTCTTTTGGCCTGAAATCAATCAAACAAAGTGCATCAAAGTCTTGCTCTTAATCATGGATCATGCATCATCCAATTTATCATATAATTCATGCAAAATCCTGATGAAATCATGTAAAATGCACAATGTATGATTGAATCAAGATGTAAGTGAATATCCACCCAAAACTAGCTTATTTCCTAAGAAAATGCATGAAAATACCTTAAAAACAGTAAAGAAAAGGTCAGTGAAACTGGCCAAAATGCCCTGGCATCACAACACCAAACTTAAAGCTTGCTTGTCCCTAAGCAAGTACTGGAACAAGAGAATGATGAATGGAACGCCAAGAGAAATGAGTCATTCTTGTGGAAGTCATGTCCCTGGTGTTTTGGTGGTTTCATGCATAGCAACTTAGGTTCATTCCTGGCTTTCAGACCTTTATCATGTCCTAAAACACTCACTTTGATTGCATCCCATGAGAGTTTTATTCATTGATCCTTTTATTGTCATTTCAGGGCTTATTTTTGTTCTTAAGCTAAGTGCTCTATAAAGGGGCAACTCTTTAAAATAAGCTTTCAGCCAACACTCCCGAACTAGTTGGTTCAAGGTGCTAGGTGTTGAAGCACCCCTAAGGACTTACTTGCTCAAGTCTCTCCCCCATACATACACACCACAGGCATATAGTTTATTTATTTTCTTTTCTTGAGACCTTGGTGTCCAGCACCTCTTTGGGTTACTAAATGCTCTGTAGTGAAGGTTACTCTTGATAGTGGACTTTCAGCTGATAATCCCGAGTTAGTTAACCCAAGTTACCAAGTGATAAGGCACCCCTAAGAGCTTATTCATCCAAGTAGATCCCTCACACAGGAGCACCACAGACACTTGCCTCAAGATTAAAACCATTGGTGCCTAGCCTTATTACTTTCTTCTTTTATTTTTTTTTCACTTTCATTGTTCTTTCCCTCTTTCTTATTAGGATCTTCTTATTTAGCTAGTCTCATGGGGTGTGTCTCAAGCATAGTATTCATGATAGATAGTTGTCTTCCCACCTTGTGGTTGAACCAACTTAGCTAACTTATGACCACACCACAAACTCAGCAACTTACTCCATAGTATGAACTCTACTCTGGTCTTTTATAAAACACTCATTCTCTTTTCATTTGATTCAAAAGGGACAAGTATACTAGTAAGCAAAGTAAGGATGCAGTAATGACATTCAGGCTAGAAAACACAGCCTTAATCAATAAAAAGTTTAAAAGACAGAATTGACATGCTTATTCACAAGGAGAAAGCACACATACATACAAAGAACATAGAAGACAATCATGCAAATGAATGTACTGGAAATAAGTAAGAGGAAAAAGGAACTTTACCACCTTGTAGTTCATCTTTATTGTTGTTGCCCTTCTTCTCCTACTTTTCTCCCTTCCCACACCAATTTAGACTAATTGCTTGTCTTCAAGCAGCAAATAAAACAGTGGTGGTGGGGTCTATGATGGGTCATGAACGTCTTACATACTGAAATGTAAGTGATGTATGTGGTTAAGCAAGCAAAAATTAAGGATAACACTGCAAGCCTAAGAAGCAAAGGCATTATGATTATACAAACAAGTGGTGTTGCTGGATACATTGCATAGAAAAATAAGTGGCACACCAAACTTAGTGTGACACTTTCTCTTAGAATGGATGCAAGTATCCAGAAAGATTGAAAACAGATTGTTGCAGGGCAACACCAAACTTAGAATGTGATCATATGCCAATTTTATTTGGAAAGAAGCTGAGTAAAGAACTGTTGTATTAATAACAAAATCACCAAGAGCCAAAGCTGTCACGAACAGGGGCTTCTTGGTGAGGCATTAACACAAACAGTTAGAGAGCATTGAAAATAAAGAACTAAAGCAATTACATGAATAAAGCAAAACAAAAGAAAATGTCTAATCTAGGTCATCAACCAACCGGTAGTTTGTTAATCACAATTAATCCCCGGCAATGGCGCCATAAACTTGATGCACGGAAAACTTGTCTCTCAACAAATTCTCCTTCGGCAAGTATACCAAATTGTCGTCAAGTAAAACTCACAATAGAGTGAGGTCGAATCTCACAGAGATTAACGGATTAAGCAATCAATGGTTAATTGATTATCCTAGTTAGACGGTTCAGATTTGGAGTGATAAGCAACAACGAAATGTAAATTGGCAGAAAAGTAAAGAAAGCAATAAAGTGCAGAAAAGTAAAATGGCAAGAAAAGTAAATTTAAGAATTAAAAATAAAATGAACATTGGGATCAAGAGATATTGCAATCCTCCGGATCAAGTTCATTCCCATCTCTTCCTCAATCAATGCACTCATTGATCTCCTTGGCAATCTTAAGTGGTTGAATTACAATTTCTTGTAATTCAATCTCTCAAATCTTGATCAATAGCCAATTCTTTGGTCAATTGCTCATGAGAAGAGATGAAGTATGGTCACTGATTATACCACATGCATTTCCCAAATCAAGCATTGAGAGGATTATAGTCACATATCCATCCATACCCAATTTGGTCCAGCATGAGAAAGCATTTCTAGCTTGATCTCTTCATTCCTCTTCCAAGGTTCAGAAGAGATCCAAGTATGAATAGTTTCTTTTTCAAGATAACTACCCAATTGGATGAAGATCGAAAGCTTTCAAGTAAAATCAAGAGAAAAGAAAGAAGAAGAAGAATAAGAACTACAATTGATCCATTGAATCACAATAGAGCTCTCTAACCCAATGAAAAGAGTTAGTTGATCATTGCTCTACCAAAATAGAAAAGAAAGAAAATGCAGAAAAGTAAAGATGAAGATTCAAACCGAAATTGAAAAATTCAACATTCATAAATGAAAATTACAACTAAAAGAAAAACTACTACTAAGAAAAGAAAAGAAGAGAAAAGGAAGAAGAGTGGTTGAGGGGAGGGGTCCGAAGACCCACTCCCCTTGGAGTGTGCCAATTCACAGAAGTTCGAATTGGTCTTCACTCTCTCCCCCTTCCTTCAATTTCCAGAATTCCAGAATGACTTGAATGTAAAAACTAAGGCCTTTATATAGGCTCTGCTAAATTACAAAATGAAATTAAAAGCAAATTACAATTAAATGAAAATTCCTATTCTAGATGCTTCTTGTGGCCTTGATTGGTTGACAATTGTGGGCCTGCTTGCTTGAGCTTGGAAGTGGACTTGAGAGAGAAGTGAGTTAAGTTGAGGTCCAGGTGCTAAAGTTAGTGCTAAAGTTAGCCACACTAACGCTACAAGTGTGGCGTTAGTGCTAAAGTTATTGTGGCTAACGTTGCACTTGCTGCCCAGTTGGTGTTTTTGGGGCTTAAAAGATGCCTTTTTTTTTGTGCTCAAATTTCGTGCCCACTATAGAGTATTATATATTTTTGGAAAGCTCTGAATGTCAGCTTTCTAACGCAACTGGAATCACCTCAATTGGACCTTCGTAGCTCAAGTTATGCTCCTTTGAAGTGGACATGGTCGCTGGCATATATGCCAACGTTACTGGAAATGTTGATTGCCAATAACGCTAGCGATTTCCCGTTTCTGAAGCTCAGACTTAATGTCCACCCCATACTATTATATATCGTTGGAAAGCCCTGGATGTCTACTTTCCAATGCCTTTAGAAGCGCATCATTTGGAGCTTTACAACTCGAGTTATACTTCTTGGAAGATGAAGAGGTCAGTTGGCCTAAATACAGGCTGATACCATGTTCATCATTGCACTTTCGGGGCAGGTTTTCTCCCTCAAATTTAGTGTCAACCATGTAGTACTATATATGCTTAGAAAGATCTGGAATCCTACTTTGCAATGCCACTGGAATCACCTCATTTGGAGCTTTGTGGCTCAAGTTATGCGTGTTTGAAGAAGGCATGGTCAGGCTGCCAGGTGGGACTTTTGCCCACGTTAACTACCACGTTAACTAAGTTAACGTGGGAGTTAACGTGGCTTATTGGGGGCTTGTGAGTTCACTCCAACGTTAGTGAGAATGTTTGGTGTCACTAACGTTGTTGATCACCACCTTTCTCCACATTAGCTTCCACGTTAACTAAGTTAACGTGGGAGTTAACGTGGCTTTGTTGTAACTTGGGCCAACGTTAGTGACAATGTTGAATGTCACTAACGTTGGCTTTCTCCCTTTCTTCTTAACGTTAGAGGCCACGTTAACTAAGTTAACGTGGCAACTAACGTGCCCATTTATGAGCTTGGTCCAACGTTAGTGATAATGTTAAGTGTCACTAACGTTGGCTTCATTTCCTTTCTTCAAAGTTAATGCCACTAACTTTTCCCACTAACGTTGGGGCTTTCCTTCCTTCCACGTTAGTGCCTACGTTAGTGTAACTAACGTAGCCACTAACGTGGCTCTTCTCTTCTTCTTTTGGCCTGAAATCAATCAAACAAAGTGCATCAAAGTCTTGCTCTTAATCATGGATCATGCATCATCCAATTTATCATATAATTCATGCAAAATCCTGATGAAATCATGTAAAATGCACAATGTATGATTTAATCAAGATGTAAGTGAATATCCACCCAAAACTAGCTTATTTCCTAAAAAAATGCATGAAACTACCTTAAAAACAGTAAAGAAAAGGTCAGTGAAACTGGCCAAAATGCCCTGGCATCACGTACGCACAGGTGTGTGCGTACACACACGTGCTGATTTTCTTCTTGTGCGTACGCACAGGATATTGTGCGTACGCATACATGGCTGTGTGGTTCTTGTGCGTATGCACGAGAGATTGTGCGCACGCATACTCCAATGTGTGCTTCTCCTTTGTTTTCTCCATGTTTTCTCCCTTTGTACATGCTTCCTTCCACTTTTGCCTTGCCAAACTTGCCTCTAGGACCTGAAATTACTCAACATACATGTCATGGCATCGAATGGCATATAAGTGGGATTAAAATCACTAATTTAAGTATAAAATAGCATGTTTTCACAATTAAGCACAATTTAGGGAGATAACACAAAAGTATGCTATTTGGATGAATAAATGTGGGTTTATATGATTAAATTCACTCAAATCAAACCAAAATATATCATCAAATATGGATTCATCAGTGCTTACCCAACTAAGAAAGGGGTACCTCACTGGTACAAGATACAAGACACAGAACCAACCTAAAGAAATCTAAAATCACTCTAGGCTTTTCACTCAAGTGTATCACTCTGCCTCTTTCCACTCTTAGGATTTTACTTGAGCTCTCTCATTCTGACTTTTACCTCAAGAAATTACAAAAAGATAAACATTAAAAAGAAAATTACAATCCGTAAAATATGAAGGAGATTAATGCTTCACCAGCCTCTTTGCTATGTGATAAACCAGATTTGCTTGCCTCTGATTTAGTTACTCATTCTGGCGGAATGCACCTTTGACTAGGAAGCACTATCCAAGTTGATGAACATCTTCAGAGAACTCTTCTCAGAATATAAACTCCAAAAACACTGGTTATCTCTCCTTGGCTTCAGAATGATGAAAAATCTTCTTTTGTATCTCCTAGTATGTTGCTGAGTTACTCTCTCCTAGGTCAACCCTCGACCCGTGTGCTTCACCAACTCACCATCTCACTTTTTCCAGTTAATCCCCAAATTAGAAGTTTGAGTCTGACTTTCTCTTGCTTGACCGAAAGCCTCAGGGAAGCAAGGAGAAATAGTCTTTCAATGGTAAACCAGATCTAAGCCATTGAAATACTACTTGGTTCCTAAGACACAAATTTGACCATAGATTCACAGCAGAGATTAACAGAGATTACTCTCTTCACTTTTCCCAATTTGGAGTGGAAGAGAGTTGGGGTAGAAGAGAAGAAATCAATATGCATGCAAGAGGAAATAAGTTACCTTTGACTTCTTCCTTTTGCTAAGATGGTTTGATTTTGGTGATTAGACCTCAGCCTTTTGCTTAACATTTCTCTTTCATTTCTTCTTTGATGAAAAGACTTAGGAACTAAGCTTTCTTTCACTTCTCTAAACTCTGACCGAAGAAGAAAAGTGAATGTCGCTTTATTGGAAGCAAATTGGAGGGATTGGCTTGAGAGATGAAATCGAGCTTGGGTTGGTTATGCTTCATGCAGCCCGTTTGATTTCTTTGGCCCATTTGATTTCATTGCTTTGATTCCTTTGAGCTATTATTGTTTTGTAGGCCACCAGCTTTGGTTTTATTTTCCATCCTATTGGGCTGTTGCTTTGTTTTTGTATGGCTTGCAACACTTGATTAAATTTAATTAAAAACTAATTGGTTAATTAGCCCAATAAAATAATGTTTGTCATCATCAATTAATTTAGTTAAATTTCTTAACTCAATAATCTCCCCCTTGATGACAAATATAATTGTGGCATTTAATCAAAAGGAATTGACTTTGAGTAAAGTTAAGGAACTTTCCTTTGAATGTTGTCACTTGCTTTTGTGTTGCTCCCCCTTTCCTTTTCAAGAGTAGCTCCTCCTAGATTTATGCTCTTTTCTTCCTTCCTGTTTATTATTCTTATAGAGAATACAATAAAGAGCTACACACAATTCAATTTAACTAAGGGATATTACACAACCAGCAACACAAATCCAGCCCAGTACTGAGTATGTCATATCAGCACTTTTAATCAAGTGTCTATTTCAGAAGCTACTCAAAAAATTCGAACAAAAACAGATCATCAAGATTGACCAAGACATGGCTGATAAACCCCAATTTTAGGATTTATTTTGTATAGAATTTGGGCGATTTTATCAATATTCTATCACACTTATCCATATAAAATGCATAGTTTTGTGTCTCCTTCCTAATTTTTCTTGATGATTGAAAACATGCTTTTTAGGCCTTAAATATGCTATATTTTTATCTCCCTCTATTACCATTCGATGCCGTGATCTGTTTGTTGAGTGATTTCATAGTTTATAGGGGCAAGAATGGTCTAGAAGAGAGGAAGGAAGCATGCATAAGTGGAAGGAGCATGAAAAATGGAGATTTGGAGTATTAGCATCGACGCGCACGCGTGGGAGCTTGGATTTGGGATTGGCGCACAAAAGTTGACGCCTCCGTGTGGCTGGGCAGAAATCTCTTTGACGCGTACGCATGCTCAACGCGTACGCGTGGATTGCAAAAACCTAGACGACGCGTACATGTGACCCACGCGTACGCGTGACGCTCGGCACGTGACTTCATTAATGAAATCATGGCTAGCAATTTCTGAAGAGCTCCAGGCCCAATTTGAGCTAAATTCTGGAGGGAAAAGACCCAAGGGACCAAGGAGGAAAAGGGGATACACACATTAGACAATTTTCTAGCTAGTTTTTGAATTTGTGGTTCTAAAGAGAGAAACTCTAACCTCTCTCTAGGTTTTGACTTTCTCAATTTCAATTTCACTTGGATCCTTTGGTTAGATCTGAATTTAATTTCAATTTTACATTGCTTCAATTTGTAGATCTCATTCTCCTACTCTCATTTAGTGTTCTTCTTACTCTAGTTATTTTGGATCTAGGATTTGGATCTTGTTTACATTGATTTCTATTAATGCATTGAGGAATTTCATGTTCATTGTTGTTAATTGCTTTATTGTTGTTAATTACTTGTAGTAGATAGCTTGAATTCAAATTCTCTTCTCAATTTCACAATGCCTTTCATTCTTGTTCACCAAGTGTTTGAGAAAATGTCAACTATAGCTATGGAGTAGATTTTTACTCTTGGCTTGGGGGTTAGGTAATTGGAGACACTTGAATTGTCAAAGCCTTTTGTTGATTGATAATTAGAAATTGCTAATTGATTTGAATGACACGAACTCTAGTCTTTCCTTAGGATTTGACTAGGACTTGTGGACTCAAATCAATTATCTCCACTGGACTTTCCTTCATAGTTAAAGGTTAACTAAGTGGAGCAATAACCAATTCTTATCACAATTGATAGAGGCAATGAGGATAGAAATTCCAATTCTCACCCCTAGCCAAGGATTTTACATTGATTGATTGTCATTCACTTGTTAGCTTAAGTTCTTGTTTTCCTTAGTTCAATTGTTAATTGCTCATTGCTTTAATTCATGTTCATTTACTTTTCTTGTATTCAACTTCAAAATACCAAGAGAACTCCTAACTAATGATGTACTTCTTAGGGCAACTCCTAGGGAGAATGACTCGGGATTCTACTCCCGGTTATTAATTTTGAATTGTGGTGACACATTTTATAAGTTTGATGCATTATAGCTTGTTGGTTTAGACTATACTTACGACATAAATCTATTGGAAAATTCTATACCGACAAAATATCGCGCATCAAAATGGCGCCGTTGCCGGAGCGTTGCATATGTGTGCCACGTTGTTGGTTAGTGTAAATATGTTGATATGTGAATACTTGCACTTTTCTTGATTGTTTTCTAGTTCAATTGTTAGTTAGGATTAATCTTTGTTTAGTGCATCTTGTTGTCATGAGCTCTATAGTTCTTTCATTAAATGACGCATTCACTACTGGATCCGAGCTTAGCCCTTTTTGATCCAGAAATTGAGAGAACTATATCACATCTTAGGCAAGCTCGGAGATGGTTAGCCTTTGGAGGTGGTGAAAGGGTTCTTACCAATTCACCAACCGTACCTGAGGGTAAATTCAAAGCGTCATTTGAGGAAGAAACCATCTATTCATCCATTGATACTACTAATACTTCTTCCATTGATTTAGGTACCGATACTATGGCCGCTCCAAGAAGAGTCACTCTTAAGGAAGCCGGTGCTCCGGACTTTGTTCTTCAACCGCTTCAAGTGTGTCATCCGGAGTTAAATGCTAATTTTGAACTCAAAACCGCATTGATCAATCTTCTACCCAAGTTCCATGAACTTTGATAAACCACTATTTTATGGTTTATATTGTGTTTAATTGTGTGGTTTTATCAAATCTTTACCCACTTAATCATTAAATAAGCATGCATTTATAATTCCTTCCTAAAAATTCTTTATGGTTGAAAACTTGCTTCCTAGAAACTTTTAATTTTGTATTTTAATTCTCCTTTATTCCATTCGATGCCGTGATCTGTGTGTTAAGTGTTTCAGGCTTTATAGGGCATGAATGACTTGGAGATTAGAAAGGAAGCTTGCAAAAATGGAAGGAACACAAGAAATTAAGGAGATGACCAGCGAGAAGTGACGCGGACGCATGGCTCACGCGACCGCGCGACATAAAGGAAATTGCAGTGACGCAGACGCATGGCTCACGCGACCGCGCGGATTGGAAACTGCACCAGTGACGCGGTGGCGTGGACGACGCGCACGCGTGGCAAGGCAAAACGCTGGATGACGCGAACGCCTGGATGACGCGATTGCGTGACATGCGCGATCTGCAGAGTCTGCAAAATTCACTGGGGGTGATTTTGGGCCAACCCTTTTAAATTGGCGAGTTAAGAAATTGTTATAAGAGATACGTTGCAAGTACAGTTCTTAACTAACCGAAAATCCACTTATCAATTTAGAAGGGTTGTCACAAAATTAAAATTAAAATACTAGGAGTATGAATCCCAGGTCGTCTCCCAACGAGTTACCGAAAGGTGTGCTATTTTATTAATCAGATGTTTTCTAAAATGGTTTGAGTTGATAAACAGGAAATTAAATCAGAGAAATTATGTAATTTTAAATAAAAACCTTGACTGGGAGTAGATTAGTTGGAAGCCCTATTCTTGTTGGAGTACTCTCAAGATTAATTGATAATTGAAGGTTGTTCTGCTTAATTATCCTTTACTAGTTAGAGGAAAGTCAAGCAAGTTGGAAAGCTATTTCTAGTCACAAGTCCTAATCCTCTCCCTTGAGAAGGACTAGTGTCAATGACTAGAGGGCGATCCAACAATTAACCCAATTACAATTTTTCTCTTGATTAATTGGGTTTATTGTTGGCTGGCTCTTTAGTCACTAACGCTAATCCTTCCCAAGGGAGAGGATTAGAACTTGTGAATAGAAGTAGACTTCCAACTTACTTGACTTTCTTTTACATTACTTGGTAAAGGATAACTAAGTAGAAGCAACCTTCAATTATCAATTGATATTGAGAAAAATCCAACAAGGATAGAACTTCCGATTAATCTTCTCCGGGTCAAGGGTTTTAAATTAATTACATAAAATCTCTTATTTATTTTTATTGCTTTAATTTATAAATATACCTGTGCCCATTGCCCAAATTTCAAAACCCCCAATTTACAAGACTCATAACCAATAATAAGAACATACTTCCCAGCAATTCCTTGAGAAGACGACCCGAGGTTTAAATACTTCGGTTATCAATTTTAAAGGGGTTTGTTACTTATGACAACCAAAACGTTTGTATGAAAGGACTTTTGTTGGTTTAGAAACTATAATTGCAACGAGGATTTATCTGCGAATTTCTAGACCACGCAAAAGTTCTCTCATCAAAATGGTGCCGTTGCCGGGGAATTGCAAACGTGTGCCTTATTATTGGTTATTGTAAATATTTGCTTTTTGCTTGTTTATTTGTTTTTATTTTTCTTTTTATTTTTTCTTTTTCATAAATTAAGAGGTTATTGGTTTTTATTTAGTTATTAAAATTTTTTTTCAAAAATTTGTTCTTCGTGTTCATCTTGATCTTCAAGTTGTTCTTAGTTGTTTTCTTCGTTTTGATCTAAAAATTTTAAATTTGGTGTCATTTTATTGTTTTTCTCTTTCCTCATTAAATTCAAAAATTCAAAATTTAAAACTCAAAATTTCAAATTTCATTATTTAATTTCTAAAATTCAAAAATCAAAATTCAAAATTTAAAAATTCAAATTTCAAATTTCAACATTTTAAATTTTAAAATTCAAATTTCAAAATTTAAAAACTCAAAATTAAAAATTTAATTTTTCAAATTCAAAAATTTTAATTTCAATAACCTTTTAATTTAAATTTGTTTTTATTTTTGTTTTTTTTTATTTTTATTAGCTACCATGAATTCTCACCCCCTCTCGCTTTGCGTTTGGTTCTAAATCTGTTGAAAGGAGTGGAAGCTATAACAGGAATATGCATTAAGGTCTAAGCAATCAAAGATGGATGGAGCCAAGAGGATCTGATCAACCCTTTAGGCAACAACACACTCCAAGATATCATGGGCAAGGACCACTTTACAATGCATTCCAAGTTGATAGATATGGTGGACCCCCTTGTAATTACCAACAAGCCCCACCTTGTGCTTATGAACCACCTCCCCAACATACCTTTGAACCACCAAACTCACAAGCCCCTTTACACCATTTACCTCCATATGACCCTAACCCACATCCACCATACCAACCACCCTATGAACCGAATGAGCCATACATAGATCCACCCCAACCTCCATTGGATAACAATACACTCATCTCTAACATCATTGGTCTCACCTCTACACTCCAAAATCTTTTATCCCGCATGAACCAAACCTCTACCTCCAAAATTCAACCCTCAAGCTCTAGTGCACTTCCTTTTCAACCACATAATGATCTTTTCATCCCATCACCACCCTCCATGGAAGAGCACCCACATCCATCAATCCAACAGCAAGATGATCCCAATTATGCTATTGATATGGAACAGGAAAGAAGGAATCATCTTCGTGAATCCATACTTCATAAATAGCTAGAGGAGGCCCTACGGGTAAAGGTAGGAGAGACCCTTAAGGATGAAAGAGTAGTTGAAAGGAGTTGTCATGGAAAGAAAATCATCGAGGATGAGTACGATTTTATACTTAAACAACTCGACAAAGCAGCAATTATTAAAAAGAAAGAAGTGGTTGCAGACTTAAGAGATGCTGTACCTCCATGGGAAAGTCAAGACATAGAGCCTCCTTCCAAGACGGTTGCATTTGATGTTGAAGAGGGTGTACAACCTCCAAGGCATGTCATGGTTAAGGACTTGGAAGAGGTCGATCAAGAGATGGAGATTCAAGAAAAAGAAGCACAACCTCTCATGCCCTTGGTGAGCAATAAAGAAGAGATTGAACTGGAAGAAAGCAACCAAGAGGAAGAGGTTGATATTGAAGAAACTTGCAAAGAGGTGGAAGTTGTCAGAGAAGAGCATAAGGAAGTGGAGCCTGCAAATTCGTTAGAAATACCTCCACCTAAGTCACCATCATCCTTCACAACATTCAAGTGGGTAAAATTCATATCCCTTAGCTTTCTAATTCCACTTGAATATGGGCTACTGGAGACGGATGGTCAACTTAGAGCTCTTTGTGGCATTAAGAGTAAGAGGAAGATGGTTAGTGGTTGGAGTTGTCAAGCAAGGTTCAACATGGTTGTGTGCTCAAAGTTTAAACGCAAAGGTTGGTGTAGAGCTCAGCTGAATGGGTCTAGGAAGTTGTTTGGCTGCTTTAGTGAGAATTCAGATTGCTTGCTACCCGGATGGAATAATAATGATCAACAAGAAGACGGGTGCAAAAGCAAGACTTGGGACCCCGGAATTCATTCTAATAATCAACACTCTTGGGGCCTTGTCACTTGCTTCAACTTACTTGAAGGCTTTCTGCGCCTAGTTTGGAATCCCGGAGGCTACTGGAATTCCAAACATTGGTGGAGATTTCTGGATGAATTCAAGCACAAGCCACCATAACAGGAAGCTCACCAAATGTCCAACTTAAGGACTTTAACTAAAAGTGCTAGGTGGGAGACAACCCACTATGGTATGATCGTCCCTTTTTCAGTTTTAATTTTAGTCTATTTTGTTTGTTTTTGAGTAATGATTGAACCTGGAATCATGCATAACATTCATATTAGCATTGCATTCTGCACACTGCATTATTATAAAAAAAAACACGCACGCGACGCGGCAGCGTCGCTGACGCGTCAGCGTCGCTGACGCGTCAGCGTCACCAGTGCAATGGGAAGAAAAGAAATAGAACAGAAAGTAACACGAGAGCGTGGCTGGAGGCGCGCCTTTAGCATAATTTGACCCCACGCGACCGCGTCGCTGACGCGTCCGCGTCATGTGGCAAAAGAGCCTCCCACGCGTCCGCGTCACCCAAGCGAACACGTGGCTCTGTGAAATCGACATAAATGGGTGTATGGCAGTAAGTTGGGCTGGAATGGAGCTGGAACGGTGCTAGAAGCACAAGCCGTACCACGCGAACGCGTGCCCCACGCGTCTGCGCCATTTTTCAAAACAAGGCCAACCATGCGATCGCGTCCCCCACGCGACCGCGTCACCCTAAAATTTGGCAATATGAGCTTCAAACAGAAAGTTGCGCGACCGCGAGGCTGCCCTCGCGCTAATGGCACAGATCGATCCACGCGACCGCGTGGATGACGCGTCCGCATCATTTCATAGAAGCGCTATCCGCGCGAACGCGTGACCCACGCGTCCGCGTCGCATGCGGCGCACAGAATATCCAGCTCAGCCAAAATAACCTATCTTTTTCTCCCCAAACCTAATTTCTTTCTTCTTCTTTCTTCTTTCTTTCTCTTCTTCTCTCCCTCTACTCTTCTATCCCTTTAATTTAATGCATTTAATTTTTCTTTCCTTTTGGTTTCTGTTTCAATTCTTTTTCATGTATTTTTTTATGTTGGTGTTGGAATTTTATTTGGATAGTACCTTATTTTACTTGAGCCTGTGGCTATTCTGAGGAGAGATCTGACAATTGACATTTACTTATGGCTCTCATATACATTTGGATTCATTATTTTCATCCCTATTTTAACTTGCACACCCAATGTATTTGGGATTATCATTCACAATTGTCATAATTACACATGCTCTTTAATTTGGCACATTTATTACTTGATGCTTCAGCTATGCTTCGCATGCCTATTATTTGCATGTTTTTATCCTCTTGCATCTAATTATTTTGAATTGCCCTTTTTGATCTTTATTGTTGTCTTCCCTACATGTTGTAGCTACCATGTAGTTGGGCTATCATCTTTCCATTGGCATTCCTTATCTCTTGGAATTTCCTCCCTTTCGGTCTTAGTTTTTTATATTTCACACTCTTCCTTTTTCTTCTTCCTTAGGCATGGGTACCAAGAAAGGAAAAGAGAAGGCTACTGACAAGACACCAGCAAGGAAAGGAACCAAGAGATCTCCAACTAAGGCGCCTCCATCTACAAGCGTCAGTTGGAGTAACCTGTCCACATGTCCATCTCAGCATGCACCGAGGACGGTGCAATCTTTAAGTGTGGGGAGGTCGATACCGATCTCCGAAGGTTAGTTATTTTCTTTTCAAACACCAATATTCTATTTTCTTTGTTTATTCATTGTTGCATTTGCATGTTTGATTGCATATTTGTTTAATTTTGTGCATATTTTACCACTTGGTTAAAGTAATAATTTCTTTTTTAAGAAACTTTTTATAGCATTTCACTAATTTGACTTAAATTTTTTGTTACACTTGTTTGAAGAAATATTATACTGGAACATGGTTTTGAGCTCGAACACACAAAACTTGTGAGATTTTGAGCTTATTTGAATTGGTTGCATTTTATCAACCAAAATTTTGTTTTAGTGTGTGTTTTTCTCTCTAAAATTGTGATCTTTGTCTTGCTTAATTCTATATTTCCATTGTTTGATGTATGCATGCACTTATATGATTGAGGCCTTTGTTTCACTGAGCTTACATACCCATATGGCCTTACCCCTTCATTATCATTTGCAAACTAATTTGAGCCTATTTTACCCGTTTGTTCTTTACTTTAGCACATCATTAACTCTAAGCGGAAAACAATAATGCCCTTAATTTGAATCCTTAGTTAGCTTAGACTAAGTGAGAGTGCTCATGAAGTAAGTATGGGGAAAGTGGGTTTGGAAGCATTTGGTTTGAGAATTGAGTATGTTATATATCTTTATAAAAATGTGAAAGAAATGTTTAGGACATGTTCATGCATTCAATAATTTAATCATATGCATTGAGAAAAAAAAGACATATATATAAATAAAAATAAAGAAAAAAAAGAAGAAAAAGAGAAAAAGAAAAGAAAAAGAGCAAACAATAAAAGGGGACAAAATGCCCCAAAGTAAATGATAGCAATGCATTTGTACTGTACTCAAATCAGGATGCATGAATATGTGGAAAACATGGTTAATGGATAGTTAGATGTGGTATTATGATTACATGGATTGTCTAAAGTTAGGTGGAAAGTTTAAGTTAATTAAGGATTCAGATTTTAGTCCACTTGGCCAAATACAATCCTACCTTGACCCTAACCTGTTCATACCCTGGGTCGAGCTATCTGACCCGGGATGATCGGCGACAAAGCGACCGACTTCTTCAGGTCAGACTATCCGACCTCTTACCAAAAGAGCTCGGCCAAATCGACAGGAAAGCCCGAAAAATGGGCCCACCTCAAGAAATATGACCCAGATCCAAAAGCAGTCCAAGCCTATAGAGATAAGGGCGGTTCCATTGAAGATAAGCTGACCTCGCTAAAAGATAAGATAAGATAAGATAACTAACTTATCCTATCTAAAAAGGTCACTCTACAACTACTATAAATACACTGGAGCACACAGATATAACTCATACTCTGATTCTACAAAAAACCTGCTTAATACCCGTGCTAACTTAAGCATCAGAGTCTCTTGCGGGTACCCCCCACCCTCCGGTGACCAAGGATCAGCAGTGCAGCATGTCCAACAAGTCGGACACAACAGCTCCGGCCGCCACCAGCCAGCCGGACACGCCATCTCTGACCAGTACAGAAGATCTCATCCGAGATCGACCTCCAGTTTCAGGTAACCCTCAGAACATTGGCGCTGTTGCCGGGGAACCTGGAAGTCATCCCAACACCATGGCGGACGGCCATGACAACGACCACGATTCAGATCTGGAAAACAGAACACCGCACAAGAACGCAGACACTACGCTAAAGGATACTCCAGAATCCAACGGGGACAAAAACTCATCAAATCCGGGGGTAAAAAAAGCACTTCAAGACCGCTTAAAGCAACTTGAAAAAGAAACCCAACAACAAAGAGAGGTCGGAAAGGATCTACAAAGAGAGGTACGACGGCGACGAGAATTGGAAGATAAACTCCTACAATTAGAAGCCGATCTCAAATCAAAAACCCCTCGGACCACTCCCGAGGAAAGTTCACACAAAGAACAAGATCCATTCACTAGGAAAATCATGAAAACCAAAATCCCCAAAGACTTCAAACTCCCAGATATGATTTTGTATGGTGGTACCACAGATCCCAACCATCACCTCAGCAATTTCAGAAGCAGAATGTACCTCACCGACGCCTCAGACGCCGTTCGTTGCAAAGCTTTTCCAACAACTCTCACGAAGACAGCAATCAGATGGTTCGACAACCTACCTCCAAAGTCCATCTCAAACTCTGACGACCTGGCCAAAAAAGATAAGACCAAACACGCCCCCAGTTTACTAGGGATCAAGCAAGGAGATCGGGAGAGCCTCCGCAACTACATGGAAAGATTCAACAAAACATGCATGGACATACAAAGCTTGCCAACAGAGGCCGCCATCATGTGACTCATCAATGGCCTACGAGAAAGACCTTTTAGCCAATCCATATCAAAGAAGTACCCTACCTCCTTAGACGAAGTGCAGGAGCGAGCAGAAAAATACATCAACATGGAAGAAAACGCTCGGTTAGGAGAAACCTCAAAATTCGGGGTCCCCTACCGAGATAAAGACAAGGAATCCAAAAGGAAAGAAGATCGACAAGGAGAGAAAATAAAAAAATACCACAATTACACCCCTCTCAGGGCATCCCTAGTCGACGTATATAAAGAAGTCTGCCATACGGAGAAAATACCCCAGCTCGACCACTCAAAGGCAAAAGAGGAGGAGAAAACCAGAATGAATATTGTGAATATCATCGAGTGCGAGGGCACTCCACCAACAACTGCTTCGATATAAAAAACATCATAGAAAAATTGGTGAGGCAAGGAAAACTAGATCGGTTTCTAGCCACCCGAGATGACGACCAAAGAAAGAGAGGAAGGGACGAAGATATCGGACGAACCGCGCGATCACCTCGTACACCGGAAAGACACGTCCACATGATACACGGCGGATTCGCAGGGGGAAGAATCTCCAAGTCATCCTGCAAAAGATATCTCAAAGAAGTATATCATGTCGAGGGAAAAGAAGAAACACCAGACATCCCTGCAATCACATTCACTAAAGAGGACGCATCCGGTATCATCTCGGGACACGACGACCCCATGGTCATCACCATCATACTGGCAAACGCCAATCTGCACCGCACATTAATAGACCAAGGGAGCTCCGCCGACATCTTATTCAAAACTGCCTTCGACAAGCTCGGCCTAGAAGACAAAGAGCTTAAGGGATACCCGAACAGTCTGTTCGGACTGGAAGATACCCCGGTACAACCATTAGGATACGTATCACTACATACAACCTTCGGAAAAGGGAACCAATCCAGAACACTCAAAATAGACTACATTGTGGTCGACGTGAGTTCAGCCTACAATGCCCTAATAGGTCGGACCACACTAAATCAACTCGGGGCAATAGTCTCGACTCCACATCTATGCATGAAATTCCCAACTACAGAGGGGATAGCCACAATAAAAGTAGATCAAAAGATGGCACGCCGCTGTTATAACGAAAATCTAAACCTCAGAGGTAGAAGAGAAGAATTCTACACAATTGAGTTTGGCGGAGTTCAGAGACGAGAAGAGCTCTGTCCGCAGCCAGAAGGTGAGATAGAGAAGGTTCAGATCGGAGATACCTCGGACAAAACGACTAATATCGGCACGATCCTGAGAAGAAACTCAAAAGAATTACTGGTACAATTCTTACGAGATAATGTCGATCTCTTCGCATGGAATGCCGCAGACATGCCAGGCATAGACCCCAAGCTAATGTGCCACAAGTTGGCGGTCTATCCAGGATCTCGGCCGGTATAGCAAAGACGAAGAAAACTTGGGCCAGAACGATCCCAAGCTGTGGAAGAATAGGTACAAGCATTACTGGAGGCAGGATTTATAAGAGAGGTCAAGTACCCACTATGGCTAGCCAACGTCGTCTTGGTGAGAAAATCAAATGGGAAGTGGCGAATGTGCACCGATTACACCGATCTCAACAAAGCCTGCCCAAAAGATCCTTACCCACTCCCAAGTATCGACGCTCTGGTCGATGCTTCCTCTGGATATAGATACCTCTCATTTATGGACGCATATTCAGGATACAACCAAATCCCATGTATCCACCAGATCAAGAAAAGACCTCGTTTTTAACGCCGAAAGCAAACTACTGCTACATTGTGATGCCTTTTGGTCTCAAGAATGCAGGAGCTACTTATCAAAGGCTAATGAATAAAGTCTTCTCAGATAACATCGGGAAAATCATGGAAGTCTATGTGGACGACATATTGATAAAGACACAAAGTGAAGAGACATTGTTATCCGACCTGGCTCAAGTGTTTGACACTATAAGGAAGCATGACATGCGACTCAATCCCGCAAAATGCACCTTTGCAGTAGAAGCGGGCAAATTTTTAGGTTTCATGCTCACACAAAGAGGAATTAAAGAAAATCCGGATAAATGTCAAGCCATACTCAACATGAAAAGCCCAACCTGTGTCAAAGAAGTACAGCAACTCAACGGGAGATTGGCCGCCCTATCCAGGTTCTTAGCAGGATCAGCGATAAGATCTCTCCCCTTCTATGCTACTTTAAGAAAGGGAAAGCAGTTCGAATGGATATCAGAATGTGAACAAGCCTTCCAAGTCTTCAAAGATTTCTTAGGACGGCCACCTATCCTATCTCGGCCACGAAAAGGAGAACCGCTCATATTATATCTCGCAGTAGAAAGCCGGGCAATAGCCTCAGCACTAGTCAGAAAAGACGAAAGTGGGCAACAACCCGTCTACTTCATTAGTAAAGTGCTACAGGGATCCAAGTTGAACTACCAAAAAATAGAAAAGTTTGCCTATACTCTCGTTCTAACATCTCGATGACTTCGCCCATACTTCCAGGCTCACACAATTAAGGTTCGAACTAACCAGCCCATAAAAGGAATATTGTAGAAAACAGATTTAGCAGGCAGAATTTTACAATGGGCAGTCGAGTTATCCGAGTTCGACCTCCAATATGAAGCTCGGACGGCCATCAAATCACAGTATTTGGCCGACTTCATCGCAGAATTCACAGATGCCCCAGAAATCCCCACAGAATGGAATCTCTATGTGGACGGTTCTTCAAATAAGACTGGAAGCGGCGCAGGTGTGATAATAGAAAGCAACCAAGGAACCAAGTTGAGCTCTCCCTTAAATCCGGGTTCCCGGCCTCAAACAATCAGGCGGAATATGAAGCATTATTAGCTGGTTTGAAGCTGGCTAAAGAGGTTGGAGCTCAAAAACTCAACATTTACAGCGATTCACAAGTAGTCACGTCACAGATAACAGGGAGCTACCAAGCCAAAGATCCCACCATGAAAAATTATTTGGATAAAACCAAAGAACAACTCGGACAACTTGGGGAATATAAGATCCACCACATACCCCGCGAACAAAATACCCGAGCTGACGTACTCTCGAAACTAGCCAGTACCAAACCAGGAGGCAACAATAGAAGCCTCATCCAGGAAATGCTACAGAACCCATCAATCTTGGAAGAGGAAAAAGTCGTAGCCATAACAAGTCAGGACCAAAGATGGATGACCCCCATAATTAACTACCTCAAAACAGAAATACTCCCCACAGAAGAAAATGAGGCAAAGAGGTTAAAAAGGGAGGCATGGTACTACACTATCATAAACAACATCTTGTACAAAAGAGGGATCTCAATACCATTACTAAAATGTGTGCCGACCAACAACACAAAGGAAGTGCTAGAAGAAGTACACAGCGGCATTTGCAGCAATCATCTCGGAGCACGAGCTCTCGCCAAAAAAGTACTCCGGGTGGGATTTTATTGGCCAACTCTACAGAAAGAAGCTACAGAATTTGTAAAGACATGCCCACCATGTCAGAAACATGCCAACTTTCACATCGCCTCGCCAGAAGAGCTCATCAGTGTAACTTCGCCTTGGCCTTTTGCAAAATGGGGACTTGATCTTTTCGGACCCTTCCCCCAGGGATCAGGACGGGTTAAATTCCTCATAGTTGGCGTAGACTATTTCACAAAGTGGATTCAGGCAGAGCCCCTAGCCAACACCACTGCTAAAAGAAGCCAGAAATTCCTATATAGAAACATTGTCACAAGGTTCGGGGTTCCACACTCTATCACCACAGACAATGGCACTCAATTCACAGATGCAGGCTTCAGAAAGTTAGTAGCCGACTTAAACATAAAGCACCAGTACACCTCCGTGGAACATCCGCAAGCTAATGGACAGGCTGAAGCTGCCAACAAAGTCATATTGGCTGGGTTAAAATGGAGATTACAAGACGCAAAGGGAGCTTGGGCAGAAGAGCTTCCACAAGTTCTATGGGCGTATCGAACGACACCACACTCCACCACGAAGGAATCCCCCTTTCGGTTAGCATACGAAATAGAGGCAATGATTCCAGTAGAGATTGAAGAAGGATCGCCTAGAGTGGTTCATTACAATGAGGGAGCAAATTCCCAACATCAAAGGGAAGAGCTCGACCTACTACTTGAAATCCAAGAAAGAGCTCGGATCAGGGAAGAAGCACTAAAGCATCGAATGGCTTCCAGATATAATCAAAGGGTAGTGCCGAGAAGTTTCGCAGAAAATGATCTCATCCTAATCCGAAATGATATTGGAACAACTCGACCAGGAGAAGGAAAGTTGGCAGCAAACTGGAAAGGACCCTACCTAGTCGTAGAAGTACTTGGGAAGGGCTACTACAGACTGTCCAAACTCGATGGACGAGAGCTTCCCAGATCATGGTACGCCTGCAACCTAAGAAGGTACTACAGCTAGAAAAAGTAAAGATCTCACTACTGGATGCACTCTTTTTCCTGAAAAAGGTTTTTTAATGAGGCACCAAGTTGAGACTCAGACACTATCCGACTTAAAGGGATGAAAAATTCCCACATGTATATATTTGCACTTTCCTTTAATAAAATATATTTTAGATATTCTACAAGTTTTCAAGACGCATTAATCTGAAGCATTCATCGTCCGATTATAAAGCAACAGATCGGCATAAAGTGAAAAGCAACTTCACTGCACGATCACGATCAAGACAATCGTCCGATAAGGGTGAAAACGCGATTCACCTAAAAGACAATCTAAAGATAGCAACCACCTTCTACAAATCGGCAAAGATGAACACAGAATAATGTAAAAAGTTATCGAAAGTGATCCAAAAAAGAACCTGATGAGGTCTTATGGATTGCTAAATAATAACTTAAAGACTGGCTGACGTAAAGAAGTCGGACCAAGTCAACCCAAGTTACAAGTAAACCCTGGAAAGAGGTCTGGCCAACCCTATTAAAGAGGATTACTTTAACTTAGAAGGGCCCGACATAACAAAGTCAGCCCAAAATGAAAAAGTTATAGAAGTAATCCCTGAAAGAGACCTGACAAAGGTCCAAGAAAGAGGATTACAAAAATAACTTAGAAGAGGACGACGTAAAGAAGTCGGCCTCCTATAAAACAAGTTATAAAAGTAATCCCTGAAAGAGACCTGACAAAGGTCCAAGAAAGAGGATTACAAAAATAACTTAGAAGAGGACGACGTAAAGAAGTCGGCCTCCTACAAAACAAGTTATAAAAGTAATCCCTAAAAGAGACATGACAAAGGTCCAAGAAAGAGGATTACAAAAATAACTTAGAAGAGGACGACGTAAAGAAGTCGGCCTCCTACAAAACAAGTTATAAAAGCAATCCCTGAAAGAGACCTGACAAAGGTCCAAGAAAGAGGATTACAAAAATAACTTAGAAGAGAACGACGTAAAGAAGTCGGCCTCCTACAAAAACCAAGTTATAAAAGTAGTCCTTAAAAAGAGATCTGGCAAAAGAGGACAACAAAAATAACTGGAAAGAGGACTAACGTAAAGAAATCGGTTATGAAAGTGCTAAAGATACAAGCAAAAGCGAGAAAACCGAAAAACAAGTTGGACTCACACAGCCACAACCTCAAAGGATTTAAGCTACAAACAATAAGTACAAAGCAATCCAAAAAGGTCGAGCCGCAAGATTCCAACACTCTCAAAAACCAGAAGAGATACCATGTTAAATGCAAAAAAGCATGATATAATCTACAAAAGTTAGAAAGCTTTAGAGGCCACCAAAATCTACCTCAAAAAGCTAGAAAACTACCTTTGTGTTTCAAAATAAAAGTTGCTAGGCAAGCGACTAGAAAGTGTCAGCAGTTAACAAAACAATAAAGAGTTTAAAAGCCCACAAGCCGGGCCAGCTACACAAATGTTCAGAGAGAAATCAGCAAACATCGGGAGCCTTCTTGGCAACATCATTAGGGGAGGAGGGCGAGTCTGAATAGGCACAGCATCCACAGTTCCATCTTCCCGGTTCAGAATCTGGCAATCCGGATCGGCTACAACCAGAGGAGCTGAAGAAGTCGACACTTTGACAGAGGACACAGGGGGAGGTTCAACATCATCATCCTCGTCATCAGGGATAATCTTGCCATCCCTGACAACATTATCCAGGCTGAAGAGGGTAAGGTCGGCCTCAGGAGTAATAACCCGAACTTGTTCCTTCAGGTTCTCGTAAGCAGCAGTCACACTGCCAACGAGATGACCCTGAAGCTCAGAGTAATCTTCCCGGGCACTCTCCAACTCCCCCCTCAGACGCATCACCTCCCGATAAGACGTAACGTAGCTATCCTTATGCATCAGTGCCGTGTCCTCGGCCAGCCGCACAGAAGCTGCCAAAGCAAGAGAATTTGCCTTCTCGTTCTCTAAATCCTTCTCCAACTTGGCAACCTTTACCTCAAGCTCCTCTTTAAGGCCCTTCATCCGGTCAAACTCCTGCTTCGCCTCCTCCATAAACTCTTTGGTGGCATGAAGAGGAATATTCTGAGTAGTTCGGTACAAAGCAGCCCCCATATACGCTATTTTTACACTGTTTCGGGCCATAAATTCTAGATGGCGAAGGATAGACACATCATCCATAGGAAGAGCACTGTAGGGACCAATTTGCTGATCCACAAATTTGATCGCATTGAAGTCGGGAGCATCAAAGTTGAAAGGCTCAGCCGTTTTTTGTTTCTTATTGGGAGGAGCGCTAGAAGGAGCGCCAGAAGTTGGTGGAGAGTCAGCTAGACGAACTCGGGGTAGTGGGGATCACCTTCCTCGCCCCAGGAGAACTCGGCATGGACGGCTTCACACGCACTTGGGAAGATCCCTCCCCGACCGCCTTGGCCGAGATGTTTTTAGCAGCAGTCGCCTTCTGTGCTCTTTTAAAAGCCTTCATGGATTCATTATTCTTTATTACCTCTGCAAATAAAACACAACGGTAAGAAATTAAGCTGCAAGTCGGAAAGGCATTTACAAGCAATATAAACAGATAATAAAGGGAAAATCAGGAACGCAAAATACCCAGCTCGGTTTGAAGAAGAGAAGGATTGGTTAAAAATTTCTTTATATCAAGATGGGGAGGTTGACCCCAGTGTTCTTCCAAGACGGTCACAAAAGCTCGCTCAGTTTCATCCAACATCTCCCACGTGTATCTGGACACTCTCACATCAATTTTCCATTCCAAGGGAAAGGCGGGCTCATCATTTTCATCCAGAAAAAAAGGCCGAGCTCCTTCAACAGCTCGGACCTTGAAAAAGTAAGTTTTAAAATCACAAAATGATCGTCAAACATGGAGAAGACCTTCTTCCCCTGGGAAGATCGAAAGGAGACCCAAGCTGCCTTCTTTTTTACTACTCCAGGCTTCGTCAAAACAAATAGATAGAAGAAGAGAGATTGTGAGGCAGGAATACCGAAACCATCATACAACAGTTGAAAAATTTTCATGAAACCCCAGGAATTAGGGTGAAGTTGAGAGGGAGCAACATTACAGGACCATAACATGTTAGTCTCAAATTCAGTAAAAAGGAGGGTGATACCCAGCTGACCAAAGAAGAAGTCTTAAGCATAGAAATAAGGGCGATCTCTAACAACCCGAGTAGAGAAACAAACTCTCTCTTCAGAAGAGGGAGGGACAAGTTCATAATTCTTTTCATCACCTGCACTACTACAGACACTATGAAACTGTCTAAGCTGCGCACAAAACTCAGAATCAACCAAAGAGACACACATAAGAACCATTGAGTCCACCCAATCGGCCATGCCCTCAGGAACCTGGGAAGACATCTCTACAACGTTATTGCGAGAAGACATGAGACCAACTAATCCTACAATAAGAAAAGAAGAATGGATTACTAAAAAGCATCTCGAACAAAGGGTGAAACAACTTGACTAATATGATACAGAAGAACAAAAAGGAAAGAAAAATCCCAAGACTCAAACCAAAGTCCTGGGGCATCCTTTGGAGGCAGTAACAAAGCACCGTTTCAGGAAAAAACAACCGCTTACATTCCAGCATCTCGTAAACAAGAATAGAAGACCTCAAACAGCGAGCATTTTCATAGGAGAAAGACAAAACGCAAAAAGCACAGAAAGTCATCAAAACCACTATCTTCCTACAGTCTATCAGTAAAGAACAAGCATGCATCCCCAAACATCGAAGCACGATAAAGTAGAAAGCATCAAAGATACTTCCTTTTCAGGATCAAACAAAATTATCACTCAAAGCTTCGAAACCAAAAGCACTAACAACAGGCAGAAGCCCTAAAAACAGCAAGCAACAGGAAAAGCGAAAAATCATGCAAAGAGGTAAAGAAACTACAGAAGACACCACGATCAGGCATAAGCAAAGGCAGAAAGATCCAAACTTTCTCCAGCCAAAATCAAAACTTTCTCAAAATAAATGGCGTAAAGGAAGGAAGGAAGAAGAACCAAACCTGGAAAATGGGAGGAAAGCTACAAAAGAAAGCAGAAAAACGGAAGGCGAAATCTAGAATCACCCCTCTTCCACGAAAAACAGCAACAAAGCAAGCGTTGTAGGAAGGAGCTATGGACTCAAGGCCAGAAACAGAAAGCGAGAGAGTAAAGGGAGAAGTTACGAAGAAAGAGTGAAAAAGAAAAACCGTTTCCTGAGTGTAAAGTTCAAAAATAAAGAAGTTAAGGGAAACGGGGCAATTAATGCCAAATTAATTGGGGCATTAAACCCTCCCACGTTCCCAATAACAAGGCGCTAATACAAAAGCACGCACTTTTAGAGGAAAACGTTCTACATTCAAAAAGGTTCTACAAAAGAGGAAGTCGATAAAATGCTCGAGTTCGGCTTCACCCGAGAAGGATCGAAGTCCTAAAACCAAGACTCGACCTCCAAAAGAAAGACCGAGCTCGAGCAGGGGCACTGTTCATACCCTGGGTCGAGCTATCCGACCCGGGATGATCGGCGACAAAGCGACCGACCTCTTCAGGTCAGACTATCTGACCTCTTTCCAAAAGAGCTCGGCCAAATCGACAGAAAAGCCCGAAAAATGGGCCCAACTCAAGGAATACGACCCAGATCCAAAGGCAATCCAAGCCTATAGAGATAAGGGCGGTTCCATTGAAGATAAGCTGACCTTACCAAAAGATAAGATAAGATAAGATAACTAACTTATCTTATCTAAAAAGGTCACTCTACAACTACTATAAATACACTGGAGCACCCAGGTATAACTCATACTCTGATTCTACAAAAAACCTGCTTAATACCCGTGCTAACTTAAGCATCGGAGTCTCTTGCAGGTACCCCCCACCCTCCGGTGACCAAGGATCAGCAGTGCAGCAAGTCCAACAAGTCGGACACAACAGCTCCGGCCGCCACCAGCCAGCCGGACACGCCATCTCCGACCAGTACAGAAGATTTCATCCGAGATCGACCTCGAGTTTCAGGTAACCCTCGGAACATAACTCCATTACAACCCTTAAAAGACCTCTTGATATATGTATCTATGCATTAAATTTTTTGTTGATTGTTAGATGAAGAGCAAGCCTTAGAAAGCAAGGTTAGTAGAGAATTAATGGAATCGAACCTTAAACACTTTAGTGATTAGAGTGTATACACTACCAGTGAGGGTTCGATGCTCGATTCTTTGTTCCCGGCTTCCATGAGCTATTTTCTTCTACAAGCCTATTTTTACTTTATTTTTATGATTTGAATTAGTGAAATCCAGTTCATATTTATTCTTGGAGAATTTATTTACTTTTAAACCAAGTAGGTAGAAACATTTTTGCATGTAGTTGCATTCACATAGATAGGTTGCATTTCATACATTCTACCATTTCTCTTCACTTTTATAGCTTCTCTTGAGCTTAGCATGAGGACATGCTAATGTTTAAGTGTGGCGAGGTTGATAAACCACTATTTTATGGTTTATCTTGTGCTCAATTAAGTGATTTTTATCAACTCTTTACCCACTTATTCATACTATTTGCATAGTTCACATTTGCCTTCCTAATTATGTGCTTTGATTGAAAACGTGCTTCTTTGGCTTTAAGTTCCCCATGTTTAATCCTCTCTTATTACCATTAGATGCCTTGATATGTGTGTTAAGTGATTTCAGATATTACAGGGCAGGAATGGCTCAGAGGATGAAAAGGAAGCATGCAAAAGTGGAAGGAATACAAGAAGTTGGAGAAATTGCTAAGCTGTCCAGCCTGACCTCTTCGCACTAAGCGAAAAACAATAAATGTCCTTATTTAGATCTTTGATTAGCTTAGGCTAGTGAGTATGTGTCATTCAAGTGTGGGAAAACTTGGGACATTGGTTGAGGTAAAAGGGTGTTTAGAATTTTCTTTGAAGATCTTGGGAATTGGGTACATATTCATGCATGAAATGTGAATCCATATGCATTGATGCTCTTGTATATTTTTGTAGTTCGAAAAGAAGGAAAAAATATAAAAAAATGAAAAAGAAAAAGAAAGAAATAAAAAGGGGACAAAATGCCCCAAAGTAAGGTTCAATAATAATCAATGCATATGGGAGGTGATAAAGAAAAGAAAATGCATGAGTGTGTGAAGAAGTGAAGAATGGGTAGTTAGGCTTGCATTAGATTCCTATAGGTTGTTATATAGGTTAGGTGGGAAGCTTATGTTAATCAAAGATTCAAATTCTGAGCTCACTTAGCTATATATGACCTTACATTGACCCTAGCCCCATTACAACCTATGAAAAGACCTCATGATAGGTGTATGCATGCATTGAATAATTGTTGATTGTTAGATGACAAACAAATTGGGGAAAGCATGATTAGAGGAGAATTGAGTGGTCAACCCTAAACACTAGAGAGGATAGAGTTCAAACACTTTCGGCGAGGGTTTGACGCTCAATTCTTTGTTCCCGGCTTTCACGAGCTTTTCTCGTGCAAGTTATGTACACTCCACTTTGATGCTTTGAATTGGTAGAGTCATGAATTATTTTGTCATTTTGGCCCTATGTGCTCATATATATTCTTGGAAGTTGATTTATCTTTGACCAAGTAGATAGATACATTTGCATTAGTTGCATCCATATAGGTAGTTTGCATTTAATAAATCCCCATTCTCCTATGATTCTTTGGTCTTTTAATCCCTTTTAGCATGAGGACATTCTTGGTTTAAGTGTGAGAAGATTCAACAAACCCTAATTTTAGGGTTTATTTTGTATAGAATTTGGGGAGTTTTATCAATATTCTATCACACTTATCCATATAAAATGCATAGTTTTGTGTCTCCTTCCTAATTTTTCTTGATGATTGAAAACATCCTTTTTAGGCCTTAAATATGCTATATTTTTATCTCTCTCTATTACCATTCGATGCTGTCATTTGTTTGTTAAGTGATTTCAGAGTTTATAGGGGCAAGAATGGTCTAGAAGAGAGGAAGGAAGCATGCATAAGTGGAAGGAGCATGAAAAATGGAGCTTTGGAGTATTAGCATCGACGTGCACGCGGAGCCGACACACATGCGTGGGAGCTTGGATTTAAAATTAGCGCGCAAAAGTTGACGACTCCGCGTGGCTGGGCAGAAATCTCATTGACGCGTGTGCACGCTCGACGCGTACGCGTGGATCACAAAAACCCAGATAACGCGTACGCGTGGCGCTCGGCACGTGACTTCATTAGTGAAATCGTGACTGGCAATTTCTGAAGAGCTCCAGGCCCAATTTGAGCTGAATTCTGGAGGGAAACGACCCAAGGGACCAAGGAGGAAAAAGGGATACACACATTAGACAATTTTCTAGCTAGTTTCTGAATTTGTGGTTCTAAAGATAGAAACTCTAACTTCTCTCTAGGTTTTGGCTTTCTCAATTTCAATTTCACTTGGATCTTTTGGTTAGATCTGAATTTAATTTCAATTTTACATTGCTTCAATTTGTAGATCTCATTCTCCTACTCTTATTTAGTGTTCTTCTTACTCTAGTTATTTTGGATCTAGGATTTGGATCTTGTTTACATTGATTTCTATTAATGCATTGAGGAATTTTATGTTCATTGTTGTTAATTGCTTTATTGTTGTTAATTACTTGTAGTAGATAGCTTGAATTCAAATTCTCTTCTCAATTTCACAATGCCTTTCATTCTTGTTCACCAAGTGTTTGAGAAAATGTCAACTATAGCTATGGAGTAGATTTTTACTCTTGGCTTGGGGGTTGGGTAATTGGAGACACTTGAATTGTCAAAGCCTTTTGTTGATTGATAATTGAAAATTGCTAATTGATTTGGATGACACTAACTCTAGTCTTTCCTTAGGATTTGACTAGGACTTGTGGACTCAAATTGATTATCTTCACTTGACTTTTCTTCATAGTTAAAGGTTAACTAAGTGGAGCAATAACCAATTCTTATCACAATTGATGGAGGCAATGAGGATAGGAATTCCAATTCTTACCCCTAGCCGAGGATTTTACATTGATTGATTGTCATTCACTTGTTAGCTTAAGTTCTTGTTTTCCTTAGTTCAATTGTTAATTGCTCATTGCCTTAATTCATGCTCATTTACTTTTCATGTATTCAACTTCAAAATACCAAGAGAACTCCTAACCAATGATGTGCATCTTAGGGCAACTCCTAAGGAGAACGACTCGAGATTCTACTCCCGGTTATGATCTTGAATTGTGGTGACACATTTTATAAGTTTGATGCGTTATAGCTTGTTGGTTTAGACTATACTTATGACATAATTCTATTGAAAAATTCTATACCAACAAAATATCGCGCATCAATGGCAGAACACCAAAAATCAATTCAAGTTTTGATGCCCAAAACTAAGCAAGACATACTAGCTTATCATGTAAGGCAGATTCATAAATTGAAATTCACTTTCAGACTTCATATGACAGCACATTCAAAATTCACATGACAACAACTAATTTAAAATTATCACAGTGAAATCAATCAAGATTCACAATAAAAATTTAGCAGCAATCAAAATTCCCCAGAAAAATTAAAATTCACAGTCACGCTATTACTCCCCCTTTTGTCATCAAGGGTGGAAATTGTCAAGATCAAGTAAAATCCGCACCTTAAAACCTGCAAGAAAGTGTTAATGCACAGTCTAAAACACCAAATTAATTAAAAGTAAATGCAGCAGTAGTTAAAGTATTACAGTCATCCAGAATAATAGAAAGTAGTTCAAAAATAACAAGAAAAAATAGTTTTCATGAGACAAAAGTGAGCAGACAGCAGCAGCTTCATGAGGCAAATCTAGGCATCTGGACCATTTTCCTCAGAATCAGCTTCCTCTTCAACATCAGTGGCATGATCTTCATCTTGTTGAAGATTAACAATGAACTTCATGAACACAGCCACTCTGTCTCTTGATTTACGGAGGAAGTTCTCATGCTTGCTTGCCAGGTTCCTTTGTTCCTTACTCATGACGATCATATGATTGGATTGAAAGACAAATTATTGGACCACATCTCGAACAACATTAAACAGTGCAGATTTTTGTCCAGTGGAGATGGAACTGCCTTCGATAGAAGGAGGAGGAGATTCCTCAGGAATGAACTCATCATCTTCATCATCTAAAACCTTGTATGCCAACTCCTATTACAAACCATCTCCCTCTTACTCTTAAAGTCACAAAGAGCTCTAAGCTGGCCATCGGTTTCGAGCAAACCATATTCAAGTGGGAAGGTGAAGATAAAGGCTAAAGATTTTACCCACTTGAAGTTTGTATTGTGTGGTAATGGCCTTGGGAGAGGTGTTTCCAGTGGTCTTTCAAGCTCCACTTCCTTGTACTCCTCTGTGAATTCTTTCATTTCCTTACAAACCTCTTCAACTGCAACTATGTCTTGATCAAAGTCTTCAATTTCCTCTCCATTACTCAAGTCATAGGTTGGAGGTTGAGAAAAATCTATCTCTATATCATCTTCATATTCACTTGGGGAAGATTCTTCAAGCTCAAGGAGTTCAATTACGGATGCAGGTTCATCACTAGGAGAGCATGATTCATGATCATCATTACCAAGGAAACTTGCTTCTTGATCTATTCCATCTAGTTCTTCATAAGGTGTATGCCTTGGGGGTTGTGCATTATCCTCCTTAGCATCAATTGTAGATTTCTTGGCGGAATTCTCTATAACTCTTGATTCCCATGGAGGTTCAGCGTCTCCTAAGTCTTCAACCAATTCTTCTTCTTCGACAATTCCGGCTTCCTCCACTTGTTCCAATACAAAGTCATGCTCCTTACTGTCCACCGAAGCTTCTAGTGTCTCCTTCGTACTACGTTCTTTATTAGATTCTCCACATGAAACCATGGGGTTTCCTTGAATGTCCGAACGTTGGGAGGCTAATCAATTTATCGCTTGCTCTAATTGGTGAAGAGTTGCATGGAATTGATCTACTGTTTCCTTGAGGTGAGCCTATGATTCTTGGGTCGATGGATATGGACATGGTGCATATGGAAGTGGTGGTTCTTGGGGGTAATTGGATTGGAATTGGGGTGGATAAGGGTTAGGGTCATATAGAGGTGAATGGTTGTAGGTGGCTTATGAGTAGGGTGGTTCAAAGCTAGGTTGAGGAGGTGGTTCAATAGCATATCATGGGGGTTTTTGGTAACTACAAGGGGGACCACCATATCTATCATCTTGGTACGTACACACCTCAGAATGGCTCTTGACCATAGTAATTTGGTGAGGGTTGGTTCTCACGAAAAGATCCAGCATAACTATTGTCTTGGTATGCATTGTATAATGGTCGTTGTCCATGGTACTTTGGAAGGCGTTGCTGCCAAAAGGGTTGATCAAATCCTCGTGGCTCCTTCCATCTCTGATTAATTTGACCTTGATGCATGTTTCTATTATAGCTTCCATTCCTTACAACAACATTGGAACCAAACTTAAAGCCAGAGGGGTGAAAACTCATAGTAGCTAATAAAAATAAAAATTAAAAATAAAAAACAAGAATAAAAACAAATAAACAAGAAAAAGCAAATATTTAAAATAACCAATAATAAGGCACACAATTGCAAGTCCCCAGCAACGACGCCATTTTGACGAACGGGATTTTTTGTCGGTAAAGAATTTTATAAAAATAATCACATTGTAGGTATAGTTTCTAAACCAGCAAAGAATCCTTTCATACAAAAGTTTGGTTGTCACAAGTAACAAAACCCAATAAAATTTATAACCAAAGTATTTAAACCTCGGGTCGTCTCTCAAGGAATTGCAGGGAAGTATGATTTATTATTGGTTTTGGAAAAGGGTATATTTTTGGGTTTTTTGAAATAGAGAACAAGAAAATAAATTGGCAAGAAAGTAAATTAATTATCATGAAAACCATTGCAGGGTATAAGAACTGAAAATCCCATCCTAGTTATCCTTATCAAGTATGATGAAAAATATTTATTGCTCCCACTTAGTTAACCCTTACTAAATAAAGGAAAGTCAAGTGGACTAATCAATGGGATTCCTCAGGTCCTAGTTAACTCCTATGGAAAGACTAGGTTTAGAGGGATCCAAATCAATCAGCAAATTCTAATTTTCAATCAACAACTGAGTTTGATAATTCAAGTGTCACCCATTACTCAACCAAAGCAAAGGGAGAAGAAATCTAAATTAAATTAAAAGCATCATTAACATAAATAAAAGAAAGCAATCTTAAATCTGAAATACCTCAAATTGTATTAAATAAAAAATCAAATTAACATGAAGTTCATAAACCAATATTGAGAAAATAAACAAACTCAAGTAATAGAATAAATAAAAGTAGAAGAGAACATAAATTAAAGGAACATTGAACCTGAAATTGGGACGAAATAAACCTAAAACTAAGAGAAATCCTAAATTCTGAAACATAGAGAGAGGAGAGAGCCTCTCTCTCTAGAAACTACATCTAAAACCTAAAATTCTCCATATTGAATGAATGATTGATGAATTATTTGATTCCCTCATTCTCCAGCCTTTATTCTGTGTTTCTGGGCTTGGATTTGGGCCGAAAAAGGGCCTAGAAATCGCTGGAGGTGACTTCTGCAACTTTCTGCACATGGCGTTTGTCACGCGTACGCGTAGGTCACACGTGCGCATCATTTGGAAGTTTTCCTTGTCACGCGTACGCATCGCTTGTGCTCTGTGCTAGGCATGCGTCCACATCGTTCATGCGCACGCGTCGCTGCCATTTCCTTCAAAACTTCATTTTGCGCGTTCCTTCCACTTTTGCATGTTTCCTTTCTATCCTCTAAGCCATTCCTACCCTATATAGCCTGAAAATACTCAACACACAGATCATGGCATCGAATGGTAATTAAGGATAATTAAAATTAACAGTTTTAAGGCCTAGGAAACATATTTTCATATATATCACAGAATAAGGAAGGAATTGTAAAACCATGCAAATTATATGAATAAGTGGGTGAAGGATTGACAAAAACCACTCAATTGAGCACAAGATAAATCATAAAATAGTGGTTTATCACTCTTTGAGAAGAGGTCGGGAATTCCAGACCTAAAGAGGTCGGTCGACTTGTCTTTAATCAGGTCGGGTCGTACAGCTCGACCCAGGACATGAACAGTGCCCCTGCTTGAGCGCAGTCTTCCTTTTGGAGTCGTGTCCTTTTTTAGACTTTGATCTCTTTTCTGGAGAAGCCGATCTCGAGCATTTTTTGTTGATTTCGTTGTAGAACTCCTACTAGTGGCTTGAATGCGGAATGTTTCCTCTTTTTAATTGTTGCGCGTGTTTTTGTTTCCTTGGAAACGTGCGAGGGTTTAATGCTTATTAACTCCTTTTTCCGTTCCTTCTTTCCCTCTTTTGCATCTTTATTTTGAATTTCAAAAAGACTTGCTTTCAGTTTCTTCGTCTCCCTTTACTTCGTTATTCACTGCAATTACTTCGTCCCCTCCGTTTTTCTCACGCTCTCGTGTCTTCGGGTTTCTCTTTTTTCTTGTTAGTGTAGATTTGTCGCCGTTTCTTCCTGATCTTTCCCTTTCGCTCGCTTCTTCTCCCCCTACAGGTTGGTATTTTTCTTTTCTCCTTCTATGTTTTTAATAGTCACCTTCTTGTATGAAGAAAATTGTTGCATGTGGTTTTTACTGATTGCGAGTCTTGATTCCTTCGAAAAAGATTGTGTCTTTCTTTTCGGAATTTTGTTTCTGTTTTTCTGAGAAAGTTTGCATCTTTATGGTGATCCCTGCACTCTCTTGCTATGACATGTACATGATAGTTTTTTGCTTCCTTAGGATTATCACTGTTCTCGTTTCTTTTCATCCATACATGTCCTCGTTTCTGGGTTCACTACTTTTGTTTGAACTGTTGGTAGAGGATGACTATAGTTTTGCTGATTTGATGATGATGGGTTTCTTGCTGCTTGTGTAGAGTGATGTTGGTGAAGGATTTGTATTTTGAGAGATGTTTTTAGGAGATAGACTGTTGACTTCTTTCTTTCTGGGTTCTTACCTTATTACTGCCTCCAAAGGATGCCCCTGGACCTTGGTGTGAGTCCCGGGGTTTTCCTTTTACTACTGTTTTTGACTTCTAACATTCGCATGTTATTGTCCGAGTTGTTTGATTAGTAACCCCTTTTCCTTTTCTCTCACTGTAGGACTAGTTGACCCATGTCTTCTGGTAAAAATATTGTTGAGATGTCTACCAAGGTCCCGGGTGGCATGTCTGACTGGCTGGACTCCCTTGTGTTGATGTGTGTTTCCGTGGTCGATTCTGAGTACTATGTGCGACTTAGGAGGCATCATAGGATTTCTAGTAGTAGAGATCAGGAGAAAAACTACGAGTTGGTAGCGACTGATCCTGATGAGAGGGTTTATTTTCCTTCTCTGACTCAGGGGGAACGTCCCTTCTTTTATGCGTATGACTACTTTTTTAGCCAAATGAATATCACCATTCCTTTCACTTCCTTCGAGACCGACCTGTTGTGGTCCTGCAACGTAGCTCCTTCTCAGCTTCACCCGAACTCGTGGGGCTTCATAAAAATCTTCCAACTGTTGTGTTAAGAACTGGATGTTCGACCTTTCTCAGACTCTCTTTCTTTACCTCTTTGTTTTGACGAAGCCTGGGGTAGCTAACAAGAAGGCTTCCAGGGTTTCTTTCCGTGCTGCCCAGGGAAAGAAAGTTTTCTCCATGTATGATGAGTCTTTTAGGGACTTTAAAAACTATTATTTCAAGGTCCGAGTTGCTGAAGGAGCTCGGCCTTTCTTCTTGGAACAGAATAATGAACCTGCCTTCCCCTTATGCTGGCAGAAGAATGTGGTAGTGTCTAAGTATTCGTGGAAAATGTTAGATGAGGTCGAGCAGACATTTGTGCATGTGTTCGAGGAGAATTAGGGGCAACCTCCCCATATTGAGACGAAGAAGTTTTTAGGGGACCCCTTACTTCTCCAAACTGAATTGGGTAGTTTGCTGATTTCTTTGCTGGCTTTTTCTCCTTATTTTATTTGTTTGTTTTATCAATCCATCCTTTTTTCTCTTGAAATTCTGGTTTTTGCTGTGTTTTCAGAGATGATAAAGACCACTGATTCTATTAATGCCTTTAAGAGGGCGAGGAAGGCAACTGCTGCCCAGAACATCTCGGCCAAAGGTTCTGGGGAGGGGTCTTTAAAAGTTACTCTGAGGAGGTCGACCTCGGACACCTCTGGGCCGAGGAAGGTCATACCAACTCCCCAGGTTCGCCTGGCTTCTTCTGATCCTCCCCAGCGGACCTCTAGTGCTGCCTCATCTTCTGCTGCCGGTCCTCCTCCCAAGAAGCAGAGGACTGTTGAGCCTTTTAATCTGGATGCCCCTGACTTTGATGATGTGGGGTTTGTGGATAACCAGATCGCTCCTTATGGCCGACTTCCCATGGACGACGTGTCTATCCTGCACCACCTGGATTTTATCACCAACAGTAGTGTATGGATGGCGCATATGGGTGCGGCTTTATTTCGCTCAATCCAAGAATCTCCTGTTCACGCGACGAAGGCCTTTATGCACGAAGCCAAGTCGGAGTTTGACAGGATCAAGGGGTTGAAGGATGAGCTAGATGCCAAAGTGGCCAAGCTGGAGCTAGATGTAGAGAAGGAGAAATCCAGGGCTGTTGCTACGAAGGCTACTATGAATCTGGCCGAGAAGATGGCCAAGAAGTCGAAGGAGAGTTATACTTGAACTTATGGCAAGTTGCTGGAGGTCAGGGAGAGGCTTGAATCAGCCTATGCTGACTATTCTGAGCTTCAAGGCCATCTCGTGGGTAGTGTGACGGATGCATATGAGATCCTAAAAGCTCAAGTCCGAGTTCTTGCTCTCGAGCTCGACCTGAGTCTTTTTAGTTTGGATAACGTCATTCAAAATGGTAAAAGTGTTCCTACCCCTGATGAAGATGAGGAGGATGGTCCTCCCCCTAAGCCGCTAGTCAAAGCTCCTTCTGCGGCGACTTCTTCGACTCCTGCTGCTGAGGTCGGCCACCTTGAGTCCGACCCTGACGTCCAAATCTTAAACTGGGAGGATGAGACTGTAGATGCAATTCCGATGAAGATCATTCCTCCCCCCGACGACTCAGGGTGTCGCTCCTAAGGAGAACTTAGATCCCCTGTGACTTTTTCTGATGTATTTTATATAGCCCGGTTTGTGAGCTTTTAAACTCTGCTTTCTTGTAATTGAGCTCTGGTGTGGCCTTGACATTCTAGTTGCTTTTCTTAGCAACTTTATTTAGGAAAAAACAAATGCTTTTGAACTTCTGAGGTCGACCTTCAGGTGGCCTTCTGAGTTTTTATTGTAGTAGTGATATACCACTATTTTATGGTTTATCTGGTGCTCAATAGAGTGGTTTTTATCAAGTCTTTGCACACTTATTCATACTAATTGCATGGTTTTACATTTTCCTTCCTACTTTTGTGCTATGATTGAAAACAAGCTTCTTTGTCCTTAAATTTGATAATTATTAATCTTCTCTTGTTACCATTTGATACCATGATATGTGTGTTAAGTGTTTCAGAGATTGCAGGGCAGGTGATGCCAGGGCATTTTAGCCTAGTTTTACTAGTCTTTTTCCTTTGTTTTTAATAGGTTTTATACACTTTCTTGAGTTACAAGTAAGCCATTTGGGTAGAAATTCATGTGTACTTGGATTCAATCAATCATGAGTAAATTGATGCATTTTCATGAGGTTTTGTGCTATAATTGCTTATGTCAAGGATATGAAGAAGTCTCATGATTTTAGCGTAGCTTTGATGCATTTGTTGATTGATGATAGGTGATCAAAAGGCTTGGAGGAAGGTTGAAGAGAGGGGATGGCAGGAATGAAAATGAAGGCAGCATTGAGAAGATCACATTTGAGTTCACGTTTGCCTCAAACGTTAACTCAAACGTGGATAACAGCAAAGCCACCCTGGAGGACTCAATGTTTGCGCCAACGTTTGCCTAAAACGTGAGGTCAAATGTTGGCTAAAAAGAATACCCTGGAGGACTCAACGTTTGCGCCAACGTTTGCCTCAAACGTGAGGTCAAACGTTGGCTTAAAAGAATACCCTGGAGGACTCAATGTTTGCGCCAACGTTTGCCTCAAACGTGAGGTCAAACGTTGGCTTAAAAGAATACCCTGGAGGACTCAACGTTTGTGCCAACATTTGCCTCAAACGTGAGGTCAAACGTTGGCTTAAAGGAATACCCTAGAGGACTCAACGTTTGCGCCAACATTTGCCTCAAACGTAAGGTCAAACGTTGGCTGAAAATTGCCTTGGAGGGATCACGTTTGAGCCCACGATTGACCTCAAACGTGTACTCAAACGTGAGTGACAGCAAGCACCCATTCTGCATAATGCCATTGCACGAAGACGTTTGAGTCAACGTTTGCCTCAAATGTTGACTCAAACGTGAATGATCCTAAAGTCCATAGTACAAATGGATTTCTTCTCAAGACCAAGAGCAATCAACAGAGGCTATCTTCAACCCAATTCCATCAAGGCCAAGGGCCCAAATTCAAGACTTAATGATCATTAGTAGAAAGTATATAAATAGAAGCTAGTTTGATTTAGAATGGACCTTTTTTCTTCTTTTAGAATTTTCACTTGTAATTTTGAGATTTTTTACTTTGATTTTGGATATGAGAGAATATAAAGGAGAATTGAGTTCTCTTCCTCTGGGTTTTCTTGTTTTCTTTTCTACATAATTTGCTTGAGTCTTGGGTGTTGAGAATTGAAGAAATTCTGTCTCAATCTTACATTGAGATCTCTTTGTTCTTTTCTCTGCATAATTCAAGATTTGGTAATTTGAATTCAAATTTCTTTACTGTTTGATCTTTAATTTGTTTGCAATTGTTCTTTGAGTTGGATCAAGGAAGGCACTGAGATCTAGACTTGGATTTCTAGTCTCTTGACCCCTGAGATCTTCAACTTTCTTTTAGTTATTGCAATTAAGCTACATTTCACTTTCTGTTTGTCTTCTCAAGCAATTATTCTTCTCTTGTTTAGATCTGTTGCAATTTAATTCATCCTTTACTTCTCTGTTTAATGCCATTTTACTTTCTCTTGTTTAATTTCTGCAATCCCAACTCCCAAATCCGTTTATTATTCAAGCCATTTACATTTCTTGCACTTTAAGCTTCAGCTATTTACATTTCTTACAATTTAAGTTTCTGCAATTTACATTACTTGCACTGTAAGATTCAGCTTCTTTACTTTCTTTGCCTTTTAATTTACAGTCAATTAACCCTCTTCCTTTAAATTTCATGCAATTTAGCTTCTATTGGATACAAATCACTCAAATCAACTCTTCTTCGCTTGACTAAATCAACCATCTAACTAAAATTGCTCAATCCTTCAATCCCTGTGGGATCGACCTCACTCACGTGAGTTATTATTACTTGATGCAACCCCGTACACTTGCCGGTGAGTTTTGTGTTGGATCGTTTTCCACACATCAAGTTTTTGGCACCGTTGTCGGGGATTGATTAGGTTGACAATGATTAAGTGAGGTGGTGATCTAGATTAAGCATTTTTTTTTCTTTGTTTTTAGCTAACACATTAACTGTTTGAATTTTTGCCTAAGCTAACCAAAACTTCACTCTAGCAATAGATTGAAGTGTTACTGGTTTTCTGGTTTTGTGTGTTTCTTATGTTTTGTTTGTATGTCAGGTACAAGGAGAGCTATACTTACCTTTTGTGAACAAGACGAAAGAACTCTCAGAAGGATAAGAAGAGAAGCTAGAGGGAAGGCTGTTATTGGAAAGGAAGATTCTGAGGAGGAATATCACGAGATGGAAGGGGATCCTTCTAATTCTAATCCACCAGCAGGAGCAGCCAACAACAACAACAATCCACCACAGAGAAGAGTTTTGCCTTCCTATACATTTGCAAATCCTAGACATTGTGGGAGTATCATTCTTACCCCAAATGTTAATGCAAACAACTTTGAACTGAAGCCACAGCTCATCACCTTGGTTCAAAACAACTGCTCATATGGAGGAGGACCACTTGAAGATCCAAACCAACACTTGTCTACTTTCCTGAGGATTTATGATACTGTCAAAACCAATGGTGTGCATCCTGACAGCTACAAGCTGCTGTTATTTCCATTTTTCCTCAGAGACAAAGCTACTCAATGGTTGGAATCCTTCCCAAGAAACAGCATCAACAATTGGGAAGATTTAGTGAGCAAGTTCCTTGCCAAATTTTACCCGCCTCAGAGGATTATTAGGTTGAAGAATGAAGTACAAATATTCACACAGATGGATACTGAACCCCTCTATGAGGCATGAGAGAGATACAAGGCTTTAATCAGGAAGTGTCCTCCTGAAATATTCAATGAATGGGACATATTACAGAATTTTTATGAAGGCTTGACATTGAAATCTCAAGAAGCTCTGGATCACTCAGCTGGAGGCTCTTTGCAACTCATGAAAACTGCAGAGGAGGCCCAAAATCTCATTGAGATGGTGGCTAACAACCAATATTTATTTGCTCACTAAATGCAACGCCAACTGTCACAAAGGAAAGGAGTGATGGAGTTGGAAGGAGTGGACTCAATCCTAGCTCAAAACAAAATGATGCATCAGCAGATTCAGCAACAATTTGAGCAAATGGCCAAAAGAGTTGATAGCCTCCAAGTTGCAGCAGTAAATACAAGCCAACCATCAACCACATGGGGGCAAGGTGAAGAAGCTTGTGAAGATCAACAGCAAGAACAAGTGAATTACATGCACAATCAAGGCTTTGGACACAATGAGGTTTATGGTGACACTTACAACCCCTCCTGGAAGAACCATCCAAACCTTAGGTGGGGAGACAATCACACTCAGATTCAACAGCCATGGCAAAAGAATTCAACCCAAAATAGTTGAAAAAATACAAACAAAACAACTAGCAGAATAATAACCAAAATACATACATAAAACCACAAAACACTTACCCCAACTCTAACCATCATCCATCCAATAACCAAACCACCAATCAAAATACATACCATCAACCCTCAACATCTCACAACCAACTAATCTCACAAGACTCTCAGAGGATCACCAATTTGGAACTCTTAATGGAGAAAATAATGAAGCACCAAGAGATGACAACAAAGAACCAGGAAGCTTCCATGAAAAATATGAAAAGGCAGATTGGACAGCTTTCCAAGCAGATTGCTATTGAGATCCCATAAAGCTCATTACCAAGCGACACCATTCCTAATCCAAAAGAGGAGTGCAAAGCTATACAGCTAAGGAGTGGAAAGACTGACGTGGCAGAAATTGGCTAATTAAGAATTGATATAAGTTGTGCGTTGCAAGTATAGTTCTTAACCAACCAGAAATCCGCTTATCAATTTAGAAAGGTTGTCACAAAAATTAAAATTAAAATACTGGGAGTATGAATCCCAGGTCGTCTCCTAACGAGTTGCAGAAAGGTGTGATATTTTATTAATCAGATATTTTTAGAAAGAGTTTGAGTTGAAGAAACAGGAAATTAAATTGGGGAAATTAAGTAATTTAAATAAAAGCCTTGACTGGGAGTAGATTAGTTGGAAGCCCTATTCTTATTGCAGTACTCTCAAGATTAATTGATAATTGAAGGTCGTTCAGTTTAGTTATCCCTTACTAAATAAGGGAAAGTCAAACAAGTTGGAATGATGTTTCTACTCACAAGTCCCAATCCGCTTACTTGGAAGGGTTGGCGTTAGTGACTAGAGAGCCATCCAACAATGAACCCAATTACAATTTCTCCTTTGAACATTCCAACTCAAAGGTTCCTTTCAATCAACTCCCAATCTAGTTAGGGAACTACTCGCTCATTGTGAATGTAGAACTCATAACATAGGAAAGGGAATTAAAGAAAGACATGATAAATAAAACTCAAAGGAATTAATTAAAAATAAAAGTAACTCTTGTATTAATAAATTCTAAAAAATAATCCAATAGTAAAATTGAGTAAATTAAAGGACATGGAAGAGTAAAGCCAAGTAAAGAAAACAAACTAGAATGACGAAGTCTTGATGAGGTAATAACTCTTCTCAATATCCCAATGCAAAGAGCAATTGAAATAAAAATCCTAAGAACTATGAATGTGTAGAGAGAAAACCTAGAGGAGGAGTAAAACTAGATCTAAAAACTAAAAACTCTGTAGAATGAATGTTGTTTTGGTTTTCATATGTCCTCTGGCTCTAGTATGCTTTTCCGGGCCGAAAACTGGGTCAAAACAGGGCCCAAAATCGCCCCCAGTGAATTCTGCAGATTATGCAGATCGCGCATGTCACGCGATCGCGTCATTCATGCGGACGCGTCATGCGGCATTTTGCTTTGCCACGTGGGCGCGTCGTCCACGCCTCTGCATCACTTGTGCTATTCCAATCCGCGCGGTCGTGTGAGCCATGCGGCCGCGTCACTGCGATTTCCTCTCTTCAGTGCGGTCTCGTGAGCAATGCGGCCACGTCACTTCTCACTGGTCATCTCCTTAATTTCTTGTGTTCCTTCCATTTTTGCAAGCTTTCTTTCCAATCTCTAACTCATTTATGACCTATAAAGCCTGAAACACTTAACACACAGATCACGGCATCGAATGGAACAAAGGAGAATTAAAATACATAATTAAAAGTCTCTGGAAAGCAAGTTTGCAATCATGTAATAATTTTAGGAAGGAAATATAAATGCATGCTAATCATATGAATAAGTGGTTAAAGATCATGATAAAACCACACAATTAAACACATTATAAACCATAAAATAGTGGTTTATCAACCTCCCCACACTTAAACATTAGCATGTCCTCATGCTTAGTTGAAGGAGATAAAATAAATGAGTAGGAACACGTAAAACTCATGCAATGCAATGCAACCTATATATATGAATGCAACTATATGATTTTTGTCCACTTTATCAATAATAAATAAGCTCTTCAAAATAATTACAAATCAAATTCCACTAATTCAATTCTCATGCAGTAAGAACAGATAAAAATGCAAGAAGGCAGCTCATGAAAGCAGGGAATATAGAATTTTAAGCATTGAACCCTCACTGATGATGTATGTACGCTCTAATCTCTCTAGTGTATAAGGCAATCACTCTATCCTTCTCTAATCATGCTTTCTAATTTTTGTTCTTCTCCTAATCAATCAACAACATTTAATATACCAACACTGACATCATGAGGTCTTTTCAAGGTTATAATGGGGCCAAGGTAATGGTAAGGATACATATATGGCTAAGCTTATAAACTGAATCTTTAATTAACCCAAGCTTTAACATAACCTATGTATATATTCTTTATAACTTTAGAATTCATACCTAGCTACCCAGAATTTCTCTTTCACATTCCATACTCATGTATCAACTTTTATTTTAATGTTATCATACATGCATTGACCTTTGAATTCTTAACTTAACGTTGGGGTAATTTTGTCCCCTTATTTATTTATTGAATATTTTTTATTTTTTTTATTATAAGCATAAAAATAAACATAGCTTATCAATGCACATAGAGTTTTTATTCTTATAGTTTCACATGAGTAGGTATCCAAATTCCCATTCTATTATCATGACACATTCCCTTATTATCTTTTGTTTCCACAATTTTCCATACTTAATTAGCACACACAATTCTATCTTAAGCTAACTAAAGATTCAGTTTGGGATATATAATTATTTTTCCGCTTAAGGCTAGTAATATGGTAAAATATAGAACAAATGGGATTTAAAGGCTCAAAGTGGCTAACAAAGGTAATTGAAAGGGTAGGCTTAATTTGGATAAGTGAGCTAAACGATTAATGGCCTCAATCATATGCAAACATATAAATATAATAAATATTGGACATATAGGATGAAACAAAATATAGATTACAATCATAGAGAAGTAAACACATAAGAATAAAATAATTATGGTTAAATAATGTAACCATGCATAAAAGCTCAAATCTCATAGGTTGTGTGTTCTTTAGCTCAAAAATCATATTCCAAGTACAACTTCAAGCAAATTTAACATAAAAATTTAATTAAAATTAGTGAAATTTTGTTCCAAAAATAGAGTCTTAGAAGAAACTTATTGTCTTTTCAATCAAGTAGAACATGCATGCAACTAATCTATTACTATGCAATTTATCCTATTCTATAAAAGAAAAACAAACTAAATATCCTAATTTATTGGTGTTTAGGTAAGAGAAATTACCTCCGAAAGTCAGGTACTGACCGACCTCCCCACACTTAAGGCTTTGCACAGTCTTTGGTGCCATCTGTCAGGAACAGGGGTGGGCTGGTAGCAGTATCTCCACAGTCGGGACCATCATGGCTCCCTGTGCTGGTAAAGGAAGTGGAGTCCAGGGTGTCTGAGTCCTTGAATTTTCCCATAATCAGCTCCTTGAGGTATGTGAATCGGCGCTTGTTACGGCGCTCTCTCATCTTAGCTTTGTGTTCCTACCGATCCAACCTTTCGAGTATCTGATGGAGCAGTTGGTCTGTGGTAGGTGCTTGTGGTACGGAAGGAGGAATGTCCTGAGCCGGTTCAGTGGGCTTGCTTGTAGTGGCTGCTGAAAGTCTGATATATTTCCCATTAGGACATATTGATCATCCCGTGGAAGTATGGCTTTGGTGTCCCCAGCTCTAAAGGAGACTCCGGCTGCTGAGACGAGATCTGAGATCAAAGCAGGAAAAGGTAAGTTGCCCACGATTTGTATGTGTCCCATGGCATTCCGGATGTCTCTTGGTAGGTTTAGAGGCTGGTCTGTAAGGATGCACCATAGTAGGACGACCATGTCCGCAGTGAAGGAGGACTCGTGAGTGCTCGGAAAGACGTAATAGGACATGATCTGTGCCCATACACGAGCCTCCAAGGTAAGTGCTGAAGCCGAAATTCCCTTAGGGCGGGTACGATGGTATCCGTAGATCCATCGGCTGCCAAGTAGTGCGATAACTCTGAGAACGGTGTCCCAGTCAAATTGGTACATCTGGCGCTTGAGTGCGGCTTCTTGAAAGGCGTCCAAACCTTCTGGAATAGGGGGAAGACCTAGAGCTTTTTGAATGGCCTCTTCTGTAATGGGGACTTGCTTCTGACGGACAAAGACAGACTGCAGGGTTGGTAGGTGGAAGTTGGAGTAGAACTCAACTACCCAAGAAAGATTGACCTGCCTCGTCTGTCTCTGTAGGAAACCCCATTGTCTTTGTGCAATTTGCGGCTCAACAAAGGTAGCAATATGGTTTGGGAGGAGAAGAAGGTATTCGTTGTTGTAGCTCCTTTCTGCCAGGATGGGGAACATCTTCTCACAGTAGCGATTGGGAAATCGTGCAGTGTCCTTTGCTGGGAAGGCTTTTTCTTTATCATCAACCTTTATAATCCTCTTAAGTCTCTTTGTTGAGGGTTTAACCGCAGTTGAAGAGGGTTCTGCCACTAATGCTCTTTTTGTTCCTCTTCTTGCTGTGGATTTGGGAGTAGCTTTCTCTTTTCCTTTCTTGGTGGCCATTCTGAAAAAGGGAAGAGAAAGTAAATTAAATTCAAAGAGATAGAGCAAGGAAGAGAACGGAAAAGGGTGGTTATGAATGCACAATAAAAGTTAAATGATGTTATCACATGGTCATGACTACAAGTGAAAAGTCATCAATGGAAAGTAGTTAGTGCATATGATGACAAGTGAATGCAAGGTGTTTATTGGCATGCTGGCAAAGGCATGAGTAGCATAGATCAAGCATCACTCGTAATAAACCATCACATTTGTATTCACAATTATTTATAACAAATAAAATATAAAAGGGTTTTGTGAAAAATGGGCATTTAATAGTAGAGTAGAATAACGTAGAAAAGTGCAAAATGCCATATGGGCTTTTTCACAAACACATAGCATGCATGGTGAAATAATGTATGGAAAGTATTAAATTGAACATGCAAGCAACCCTTTAAAAAGTAATACATAATTGCCAAACAAATTTAGAACAATCCACAAGCATATAATGAGAGATAATGACTCAAATAAATTTCTAACACCAAGTAAAAAGGAAGAAAATATGAATAATGAAAGGAGAAAGAAAAGAAAAGAAGATAACATATAAAAATAAGAAGAAAAATAGAAAAGTAAGGAGAGAAGAAGAAAAAGAAAACCTTGTTAATGGGGCAGAGAGGGAGAGTGAGGGTGTAAAAAGTAAGAAAGAAGGAAGAAGGAAGAAGGAAGAAGGGAGGAGGAAGAAATCAGGAGGGAAAAGAGAAAATAGGATTTGAGGAGAAAAAGATAAGATAAGTGGCAAATCAAGGAAGCTGTGCGGCGCAATCGACGTGCCGCGCGACTTGCGCTGATACTGATTGACGCGGTCGCGTCGGTCACGCGGTCGCGTGACCCGTTTTATGCCACTGGCGCGAGGGCAGCCTCGCACTCGCACAACTCTCTGTTCAAAATCATTAATTGCCAAATATTGGGTGACACGATCGCGTGGGGCATGCGATCGCGTGAGTGGCCATTAGAAGGATATGACGCGGTCGCGTCGGTCACGCGGCTGCGTGGGAAGGATTGTGCATTCAGCACCACTCTAGCATAACTTTCGGTCGTGCACCCTTTTGATGTCGAATTCTAGGGCACGCGACCGCGTGGGTCACGCGGTCGCGTGGGAGGCCAATGTTCCCATGTGATGCAGACGCGTCAGCGACGCGGTCGCGTGGGGCAATTTGTGCCATTGGCACGCCTCCAGCCACGCTCCTGCGTGACTCTCTATTTGTTTTTATTTTCTCCCATCTCCTTGCGACGCGGACGCGTCAATGATGCGGTCGCGTCGTGTAACCTTTTTTTTCAATTAAAATTAAAAATAAAAGTATGTAAATGCAAATGCACGAAATGTACTAATAAAGAGAAGAGTTATTAAATAGAAAAACTAAAAATAAAGAAAAGAACGATCATACCATGGTGGGTTGTCTCCCACCTAGAACTTTGCTTTAACGTCCGTAAGTTGGACACTCCATTAGCTCAATCTTTGGCTATGTGAGGATCTTCCAAGAGGAAGACCTCGAGCTCCTTGTTTTTCTGCATCTGTTCTCCATGGTACAGCTTTAAACGATGTCCATTAACTTTGATAAGTTCAGAGCTGGAAGGATGGCTTAGGTGATAAACTCCGTACGGTTCGGCCTTCTCTACTCTGTATGGACCTTCCCATCTTGATCTCAACTTGCCTGGCATGAGCCTCTGTCGAGATTTGTAAAGGAGGACTAAGTCTCCAGGTTGAAACTCTTTTCTCTTAATGTGCTGATCATGTACAGCCTTCATCTTCTCCTTGTATAGTCTTGAATTCTCATAAGCTTCTAGGCGAAGGCTTTCCAATTCTTGCAGTTGCGATTTCCTTTCAGCTCTGGCTTCCTCAATTCTCATGTTGCACTCCTTTACTGCCCAAAAGGCTTTGTGCTCGACTTCAATAGGGAGATGACAAGCCTTTCGATAGACTAAGCGGAAAGGACTCATCCCAATGGGTGTCTTGTATACGGTTCTGTACGCCCAAAGTGCATTTTGTAGCCTGGTGCTCCAATCTCTTCTATGAGGTTTGACTATCTTCTGCAAGATACGCTTTATCTCTCTGTTTGATACCTCGGCTTGCCCATTAGTCTGAGGATGGTATGCTGTTGCAACCTTATGAATTATTCCATGCTTCTTCATTAATCCTATTAGTCTCCTGTTACAAAAATGGGTGCCTTGATCGCTCACGATTGCTCGTGGTGATCCAAAGCGACAAATAATGTGGTTTCTCACAAAGAAAACAACAGTGTTAGCATCATCAGTGCGGGTAGAAATTGCTTCCACCCATTTGGAAACATAATCCACAGTTAACAATATATAAAAATAACCATTAGAATTAGGAATGGACCTATGAAGTCAATGCACCAAACATCAAAAATTCCACAGAAAAGCATAATTTTTTGAGGCATTTCATCCCTCTTGGATATATTACCAAATTTTTGGCATGGAAAACAAGATCTACAAAATTCAGCAGCATCTCTAAAAAGTGTAGGCCACCAGAATTCACAGTCTAAGATTTTTCTAGCTGTTCTTTGAGGGCCAAAATGTCCTCCATTCTCAGATGAGTGACAGGCTTCTAAGATGGACTGAAATTCTGATTGAGGAACACACCGTCTAATTACCTGGTCAGTGCCACATCTCCATAAATATGGGTCATCCTATATATAATATTTAGACTCGCTTTTCAGCTTGTCTCTTTGATGCTTAGAAAAGTTTGGAGGAAAGGTGCGGCTAACTAGATAATTAGCTACAGGTGCATACTAAGGGACTACCTCAGATACTGCTTGCAGGTTATCAAATGGGAAATTATCAGCTATAGGAGTGGGGTCATCTGAAATGTACTCAAGGCGACTCAAGTGGTCTGCCACTAAATTCTGGTTACCACTCCTATCCTTAATTTCTAAATCAAATTCTTGTAATAGTAGTATCCAACGTATAAGCCTTGGTTTGGACTCCTTTTTAGCTAATAGATACTTTAGAGCTGTGTGGTCTGAGTACACTACTACCTTCGTACCAAGTAAATAGGCTCGGAATTTATCCAGAGCAAAAATAATAGCAAGAAGCTCTTTCTCAGTAGTAGTGTAATTGGACTATGCTGCATCTAGAGTTTTAGACGCATAAGCAATAACAAAAGGATCCTTACCTTCACGCTGAGCCAATGCTGCTCCTACTGCATGGTTGGAAGCATCGCACATTATTTTGAATGGCTGGCTCCAGTCCGGTCCTCTCACAATTGGAGCTTGAGTCAGGGCGGTCTTCAGCTTATCAAACACTTGTTTGCAATCTTCACTGAACGTGAACCCAATATCCTTCTGCAGTAGTCTGGATAAGGGAAGTGCTACCTTACTGAAGTCCTTAATGAATCTCTTGTAAAACCCTGCATGGCCAAGGAACGAGCGGACTTCCCTCACAGAAGAGGGGTAAGGTGAACTAGAAATAACATCCACCTTTGCTGGATCTACAGATATGCCAGTATTAGACACAACATGTCCTAGTACAATCCCTTGTTTAACCATAAAGTGACATTTTTCAAAATTTAATACAAGGTTTGTACTGACACATCTATCTAATACTCTAGATAATCTATCTAAGCAAAGGCTAAAGGAATCGCCATAAACACTAAAATCATCCATAAAAACTTCCATACAGTCCTCAATAAGATCAGAGAAAAGACTCATCATGCACCTTTGGAAGGTAGCTGGTGCATTGCACAAGCCAACAGCATTCTCTTGTAAGCATAAGTCCCAAAAGGACATGTAAAAGTAGTCTTTTCCTGATCCTCAAGAGCTATATGAATCTGGAAATAACCTGTGTAACCATCTAGAAAATAATAATGTAATTTACCTGACAGGCAATCCAGCATTTGATCAATGAATGGAAGAGGATAGTGATCCTTACGGGTTGCTTGGTTGAGGCGTCTGTAATCGATGCAGACCCGCTAAGCATTCTGTACTCTGGTTGCTATGAGCTCTCCATGCTCATTTTTCACTGTAGTGACTCCAGACTTCTTTGGCACTACTTGTACTGGGCTTATCCATTCACTGTCTGAGATGAGATAGATGATATCTTCCTCCAGTAGTCTGGTCACTTCCTTTTTGACAACCTCTAAGATAGTGGGGTTCAGTCTTCTCTGGGGTTGACGAACGGGCCTTGCTCATTCTTCTAAAAATATTCTGTGCTCACATACTTGAGGGTTGATGCCTACTATATCTGCCAAACTCCACCCAATTGCTTTCTTGTGCCTCCTCAGCACACTTAGTAGCTGCTCTTCTTGTTGAGAAGTGAGTTCCCTTGCAATGATAACTGGACACTTTTGCTTGTCCTCAAGGTAAGCATATTTGAGGTATGGAGAAAGGGGTTTTAATTCTAACTTCTGGTCATGGTCAGGCTCTGGGTTGTTTGGAGTTGGCAACAATGGGTAAGCACTGTCATTGTCCTCTGAGAATGTCCCCACACTTGGACCTTGTCCTGTGTGCTTCTCTTCTAACTCCTCCTGGTGAACTTCAGCCACGGTTTCATCTATAATGTCACACTGGAAGATAGAATGATCTTCTGAAGGGTGCTTCATAACTCCATTCAGATTGAAACTTACTAATCGGCCATCTATTTCAAAAGAGTATGTTCCTGAAAAAGCATCCAATTTGAACTTAGATGTCTTCAGGAATGGTCTTCCAAGTAGGATTGATGATGGCTTCTCTGAGTCATTTTGGGGCATCTCCAGAATATAAAAATCAGTGGAGAATGTGAGTCCCTTAATGCCCACTAATACATCTTCAGCAACTCTAACCACTATAATATTGCTTTTATCTGCTAACATAAAACGAGCTGCCGACCTTTTTAAGGGAGGGAGCCTCAAAATATCATATATAGACAAAGGCATTATACTCACACATGCTCCTAAATCACACATGCAGTCAGAAATTATCACACCACCAATAGTACAATTAACTATACAAGGACCTAGGTCACTACACTTTTCAGGTAAACCTCCCATTAAAGCAGATATGGAACTACCTAAAGGAATAGTTTCTAATTCATTAATTTTGTCTTTATGTATACATAAATCTTTTAGAAACTTTGCATATTTAGGTACCTGTTGAATAACATCAAGAAGAGGAATAGTTACCTCAACCTTTTTGAATATCTCTACCATTTTGGGATCAGGTTCCAGCTGCTTCCTGGGCTTCCTTGCAAGTTATGGAAATGGGATAGGAGTGGTGTCTTCTGCAGTATCTGCGCCCTGTGGTGCTTCCTCCTGTGGTTGAACTTCTTCTTTTTCAGCTATGTCATGTATGTCCTCTTCCTCTTCAGCATCTTCTAGTTCCACTACCTCTTCAGCTGAGGCGTGTTCTGGTAGGCTTGGCTCCTCCTGATTCCTCTCCTGCAATGTGGTTCCGGACCTTAGGGTGATGGCATTAATGCCACCCTTGGGATTGGGTAATGTTTGAGAGGGGATTCTACTGGAGCTCAAAGGCTGGTTATTGGAGTTATTCATTGATCCAATCTGTGAGACAAGAGCTTGCAAAGTAGCGTTCAAACCATTTAGAGTGGCATTAATGTTATTTTCCATGGTCTGTTGTCTCCGATCAATGGATTGTAGTAAATCATCATTAGAAGATAAGGAAGGATAAAGAATTTGAGAGGTCTGCTGTTGGGTATTCTGTGGTCCTTGGGACTATCTCAGGTGAGGCGCTCTATAAGGCTGGTTCTGGTTCTGCTGCCTGTTATTGTTATTATTCCACCTCTGATTTCCCTGATTGTCTCTGCCTCCTCTGTTGTTGTTGTCCCTCCAATTCTGGTTAGGATTGTCCTGCCATCCATGGTTGTAGTTGCCACCTTGATTGTACCCTTGGTTGGGGCGGTCATAGAAGTTATGAGTGGCTGCTATGGTGTTGTCTTTCTGCTGAAGCTACGGACACTCATCAGTATAGTGGCTATAATCAGCACAGATTCCGCAAACTCTCTGTGGGACTAACTGTTGGTTTTTCTGTGGTGGAGAAGGTTGAGCTTGCTGAACTTGCTGTTGATTCAATTACATCTGCTTCAACAAGTTGGTCATTTCACAGATACTCTGAGTTAGAGCAGCAGTCTCTCTGCTAGAGGATACTTCTGCAATGGCTTTTGAACGGCCTTGTTTCTACCTGTGATTCCGAGTAGATTCAGCTAAGTCGCTGATCAATTGCCATGCCTCATCAGTGGTCTTGTACTTTTTCATAGACCCATTGCTAGCACTTTCCAATGTGGTCTTATCTTGGGGCCTCATGCCTTGTGTGACGTAACCGAGCAATACTATCTTGTCAATCATATGGTGGGGGCATGCTTCTAGAAGATTATTGAAGCGCTCCCAGTATTCATAGAGAGTCTCAGATTCATCCTGAACAATCATGGAAATGTCTTTCCTCAGTTTATCAGTAACTTCAGCTGGAAAGAATTTTTCCAAGAATTCTCTTCTCAGTGTATCCCAGTTGGATACAGTTGCTGCTGGTTGAGTGTAGTACCACTCTCTTGCCTTTCCCTCAAGAGAAAACGGAAAAGCTTTAAACAAAATTGAAGTTTCATCTGTACCATCATGCCTGACAGTAGAACAGGCCACTTGAAAATCTCTCAGGTGCTTGATAGGCTCTTGAGCAGGCAAGCCATGAAACTTGGGCATCAAATTGAGCAGTACGGTCTTTGTTTCAAAGTCTGTAGCCACCTCTGGGTGATGCGCTTGAAATAGTTGCATTGTAAAATCAGGGGCCCCAGCCTCCTGGATAGTAACTCTCCTAGCTGCTGCCATGTTACCTGCACGTAAATCAACCAAATCAGTAGAACGGGGGCTGGTTTCTTTCTCAAGTGATGTTTCAGATCTGCCCTCAGAGAGGACTAACCGATGCCGAGCTTTCCTTATTCGTGAAATAGTTCTTTCAATCTCAGAATCGAATACTAGCAAGTTTGGATCAGGAAGTGAACGCGTCATCTAACGAAAGAAACAAGCAGCTCATTGTAACAAGATAAATGAAATGCAAATAAATAAAATCCAATTAATAACTCTAGCACTCTATTGCAATTCTCTGGCAACGGCGCCAAAAATTGACGTGGCAGAAATTGGCTAATTAAGAATTGATATAAGTTGTGCGTTGCAAGTATAGTTCTTAACCAACCAGAAATCTGCTTATCAATTTAGAAAGGTTGTCACAAAAATTTAAATTAAAATACTGGGAGTATGAATCCCAGGTCGTCTCCCAACGAGTTGCAGAAAGGTGTGCTATTTTATTAATCAGATATTTTCAGAAAGAGTTTGAGTTGAATAAACAGGGAATTAAATTGGGGAAATTAAGTAATTTAAATAAAAGCCTTGACTGGGAGTAGATTAGTTAGAAGCCCTATTCTTGTTGCAGTACTCTCAAGATTAATTGATAATTGAAGGTCATTCTGTTTAGTTATCCCTTACTAAATAAGGGAAAGTCAAAAAAGTTGGAATGATGTTTCTACTCACAAGTCCCAATCCACTTACTTGGAAGGATTGGCGTTAGTGACTAGAGAGCCATCCAACAATGAACCCAATTACAATTTCTCCTTTGAACATTCCAACTCAAGGGTTCCTTTCAATCAACTCCCCATCAAGTCAGGGAACTACTCGCTCATTGTGAATGTAGAACTCATAACATAGGAAAGGGAATTAAAGAAAGACATGATAAATAAAACTCAAAGGAATCAATTAAAAATAAAAGTAACTCTTGTATTAATAAATTCTAAAAAATAATCCAATAGTAAAATTGAGTAAATTAAAGGACATGGAAGAGTAAAGCCAAGTAAAGAAAACGAACTAGAATGACGAAGTCTTGATGAGGTAATAACTCTTCTTAATATTCCAATGCAAAGAGCAATCGAAATAAAAATCCTAAGAACTATGAATGTGTAGAGAGAAAACCTAGAGGATGAGTAAAACTAGATCTAAAAACTAAAAACTGTGTAGAATGAATGTTGTTTTGGTTTCTGCATGTCCTCTGGCTCTAGTCTGCTTTTCCGAGCCGAAAACTGGGTCAAAACAGGGCCCAAAATCGCCCCCAGTGAATTCTGCAGATTATGCAGATCACGCATGTCATGCGATCGCGTCATTCATGCGGACGCGTCATGCGGCGTTTTGCTTTGCCATGCGGGCACGTCGTCCACGCCTCCGCATCACTTGTGCTATTCCAATCCGCGCGGTCGCGTGAGCCATGCGGCCGCGTCACTGCGATTTCCTCTCTTTCGCACGGTCGCGTGAGTCATGTGGCCGCGTCACTTCTCGCTGGTCATCTCCTTAATTTCTTGTGTTCCTTCCATTTTTGCAAGCTTCCTTTCCAATCTCCAACTCATTCATGCCCTATAAAGCCTGAAACACTTAACACACAGATCACGGCATCGAATGGAACAATGGAGAATTAAAATACATAATTAAAAGTCTCTAGGAAGCAAGTTTTCAATCATGTAATAATTTTAGGAAGGAAATATAAATGCATGCTAATCATATGAATAAGTGGGTAAAGATCATGATAAAACCACACAATTAAACTCATTATAAACCATAAAATAGTGGTTTATCAAAGACATTGGTGGACAACAAAGAAGCAACCAAGAAAGCTATGGACAGCAACAAAGAGCCAACAGAAAAAGGGGAAGCCAGCAACAAGGATGTGATAACAGGCAAGCAAGCTCAAGAAAAGGAAGACCAACCACAAATCTCAAAAAAAGGGAAGGAAGCAATGGAAGAACCAACCAAGGATCACAAGCAGGGAGTGAGCTTTACACCTCCACTGCCATATCCCCAAAGATTCAATAAAGAAACCAAGGATCAACACTTCTATAAATTTCTTGAGGTTTTCAAGAGGCTGGAGATAAACATCCCTTTGGCTGAGGCATTAGATCAAATGCCTCTATATGTGAAATTCCTGAAAGATCTCATCAATAAGAAGAGAAGTTGGCATGAGAAAGAAACTATATTGCTCACTGAAGAAGGCAAGGCATTAATTCAAAAAGGGCTTCCACCCAAACTTGAAGATCCTGGAAGTTTCTTTCTGCCTTGTACCATTGGAAGATTGAGCATCAACAAGGCAATGTGTGATTTAGGGGCAAGTATCAACCTAATACCCTCTTCTTTGGTGAAAAAGCTTTGTATAGAAGAAGTGAAGCCAATACAAATGTCTCTAGAACTGGTGGATAAGTCAGTGATATGTCCCAGGGGTGTGATTGAAAACCTTCTAGTTAAGGTGGACAAATTCATATTCCCTGCAGACTTTGTGGTCTTAGACTCAGATAAGGATGAAGGTGATTCCATTATACTGGGGAGACCATTCTTGGCCACTGCTAGGGCCATTATAGACGTGGAGCAGGGAGAGCTTACCCTCAGAATGCATGATGAAAGCATCACCTTGAATGTCTTTCCAGGGACACAGTTCAGAGATGAAAAGAAAAACTGCATAGAAATTGACAAAGAGGACTTGCAGTGGAAGGAAGGAACTAGCAAGGAAATCACTGATTATTTTCCAAGGCAAGAAATAAACAACATAGTAAGGCAAAAGGAGAATGAGACTGTGCAAGGCGAAGAGGGAAATCAAGAAGAAATTGAAGTGTTAACCACTGAGAAGAAAAACCCCAAGGTGAAGCCTATTGTCAAGGAAGAAGGATCAACAAAAAGAAGAAAGAAAAGCAAGAAAAAGACTCAAAAGGGATGGGAGAACAAGAAGATCCCTACTGAGGGATTTTCCAAGGGTGATGAAGTATAGTTGATCTATCAACAGTTGGGAACAAGCCAACAAGCCAATGACTACTCTACTGTTTGCAAAATACTCTCACTTGAGCATGCTGAAATTGAGCATCAAGGAGCAAAAAGGAAGCTCACAGTGAGGGGGGACAAACTGAGACACTACAGTCATCAACCACCCTAATGGGGGCCAATGTCAAGCTAATGACAATAAAAGAGCGCTTGTTGGGAAGCAACCCAACCTGAGGTAGTTTTCTTTTCATAGCTATTTTAATAAAAAGGTTAATTAGTTTTATCTATATTGCAAGAAGCTAAGTTTGGTGTTGCACATCAAAACAATCTAAGGGAGAATGAAGGATTCTAAGTTTGGTGTTCTACCAAAAACCCCATCATACAACACATTTTCACCTTATACATAATGCTAGCTTCAAGCAATCAGATAAACTAGTTAACCAATCTGCTGTTTTCTAGTCTTTAGTTCCATAACCTTTAGCAAGGCCAAAAGAGTTCATAATTAGTTAACTTGTTACATCAGAAAAGCAGTGGCAAGGGACTAAGTTTGGTGTTCACACACCAAAGTAAGTTCAAAAGCCCATAAATAAGCTTTTCATACTAACCAGCTGCCTTAAGGGCTTGAGAAGCAAGCAACTTTTGAGACTCATACAGAAAAATGGCTAACATTTGGAAGTAATCTGCAGTAGGACCCAAAAGAGACACAACAGAAGGAAGAATGAAAAGTTGCAACCCAACAGGTTGTATTTATACTTAATCCTTGTTGTTGAGAAATGTTTTAATTCTTATATGACCTGCTAAAGCGTTCCTCTGGTTGCAAGTAAAATTGTTTGTCAAGAATGCTGATCTGCATAATTATTGTCATCCTTCATTACCTTGAATTTTGTTTTGTTTCCCATGTGCCTGAATAAAAGAGACATGTTTGAATTAGGAAGTAAATATCCAATATTGCATAAGTTAGAATGAAAGTTAGTGGTGGTATTTGTTGATTTAATGCATGGCTCATAAAATAAATGCTGCATAATGATATGTTCTTCGGAAAAGGAACTAGTTTGCTATTATAAATGCTTGTATCATTAAAAGATCCCTTGAGAATAAAATATAACAGAAAGAAAAAGAAAGAGAAAAAGCCAAGAGTGGCAAAGAAAACAAATAATAAGGCTAGGCACCAATAGCTTAGACCCTAGGACACATGCTTGTGGTGTTTTTGTGCTAGGATATGCTTGGACAAGTAAGTTCTAAGGAGTATTTCAAAACTTGGCCACTTAGATCAACTGATTTGGGATTGCCAACTGAAAGTCCACAATAAAGAGCAACCTAGCTACAAAACACTTAGTTATCTAAAGAGATGCTGGGCATCAATGATCCTAGGAAGAAAAGGGTGAGCCATGTGTCTGTGTTGAAGAAATGTTGAGCGAAATTAAGCCAAAGGCTGCTGTAATATTTGCCACCAAGCCTTCAAAGAATAATAAGCTCTCTGAGCAAAACAAAGAAGGAAAAGTTAACAAGGGAACAAGCAAAAGCAAAGCCTTATAGCAGCAAACTTAGTAAACCTTTAAGGAAACATCTCTTATGTAACAACAAGCAATAAATGAACCACCATTGTCTGCAGAAAAACCCCATGAACTAAATTCAACTATATGCTCAATAAGGATATGCACACTTCTCTGTTTCATGTCATTCTCTCCTATGTTTGATGCTTGCTTGGAGACAAGCAAGATTTAAGTTTGGTGTTGTGATGCCAGGGCATCTTAGCCTAGTTTTACTAGTCTTTTTCCTTTGTTTTTAATAGGTTTTATACACTTTCTTGAGTTACAAGTAAGCCATTTGGGTAGAAATTCATGTGTACTTGGATTCAATCAATCATGAGTAAATTGAAGAATTTTCATGAGGTTTTGTACTATAATTGCTTATGTCAAGGATATGAAGAAGTCTCATGATTTTAGCATAGCTTTGATGCATTTGTTAATTTGAAGAAAGGGGATGGCAGGAATGAAAATGAAGGCAGCATTGAGAAGATCACGTTTGAATTCACGTTTGCCTCAAACATGAACTCAAATGTGGATAACAGCAAAGCCACCCTGGAGGACTCAACGTTTGCGCCAACGTTTGCCTCAAACGTGAGGTTAAACGTTGGCTTAAAAGAGTACCCTGGAGGACTCAACGTTTGCGCCAACATTTGCCTCAAACGTGAGGTCAAACATTGGCTTAAAAGAATACCCTGGAGGACTCAACGTTTGCACCAACGTTTGCCTCAAACGTGGGCTTAAAGGTATACCCTGGAGGACTCAACGTTTGTGCCAACGTTTGCCTCAAACGTGAGGTCAAACATTTTCTGAAAATTGCCTTGGAGGGATCACATTTGAGCCCACGTTTGACCTCAAACGTGAACTCAAACGTGAGTGACAGCAAGCACCCGTTCTGCATGATGCCATTGCACGAAGACGTTTGAGTCAACGTTTGCCTCAAACGTTGACTCAAACGTGAATGATCCTAAAGTCCATAGTGCAAACGGATTTCTTCTCAAGACCCAGAGCAATCAACAGAGGCTATCTTCAACCCAATTCCATCAAGGCCAAGGGCCCAAATTCAAGGCTTAATGATCATTACAAGAAATTGTATAAATAGAAGCTAGTTTGATTTAGAAAGGACCTTTTTTCTTCTTTTAGAATTTTCACTAGTAATTTTGAGAGTTTTTACTTTGATTTTGGATCTGAGAGAATTGGGAGGAGAATTGAGTTCTCTTCCTCTGGGTTTTCTTGTTTTCTTTTCTACATACTTTGCTTGAGTCTTGGGTGTTGAGAATTGAGGAAATTCTGTTTCAATCTCACCTTGAGATCTCTTTGTTCCTTTCTCTGCATAATTCAAGATTTGGTGATTTGAATTCAAGTTTCTTTACTGTTTGATCTTTAATTTGTTTGAAATTGTTCTTTGAGTTGGATCAAGGAAGGAAGTGAGATCTAGACTTGGATTTCTAGTCTCTTGACCCCTGAGATCTTCAACTTTCTTTTAGTTATTGCAATTAAGCTACATTTCACTTTCTGTTTGTCTTCTCAAGCAATTATTCTTCTCTTGTTTAGATCTGTTGCAATTTAATTCATCCTTTACTTCTCTGTTTAATGCCATTTTACTTTCTCTTGTTTAATTTCTGCAATCCCAACTCCCAAATCATTTTATTATTCAAGCCATTTACATTTCTTGCACTTTAAGCTTCAGCTATTTACATTTCTTGCAATTTAAGTTTCTGCAATTTACATTACTTGCATTATAAGATTCAGCTTCTTTACTTTCTTTGCCTTTTAATTTACAGTCAATTACCCCCCTCCCTTTGAATTTCATGCAATTTAGCTTCTATTAGATACAAATCACTCAAATCAACTCTTGTTCGCTTGACTATATCAACCATCTAACTAAAATTGCTCAATCCTTCAATCCCTGTGGGATCAACCTCACTCACGTGAGTTATTATTACTTGATGCGACCCGGTACATTTTTCGGTGAGTTTTGTGTTGGATCGTTTTCCACACATCAGCAGGAATGGCTTAGAGGATGGAAAGGAAGCATGCAAAAGTGGAAGGAATACAAGAAACTAAAGGAACTGCTAAAGCTGTCCAGCCTGACCTCTTGGTACTAAATTGACCATAACTTGAGCTACGGAGGTCCAAATGAGGTGGTTTTAGTTGCGTTGGAAAGCTAACATCTGGGGCTTCGCAACGATATATAATTTGCTATAGCTTCCTGAAGATAGGCAATGCGCACGCGTGGATCACTTGCACGCGTGACCTGCAGAAAATTCAATCCACGCGTATGTGTGGACGACGCGTACGCGTGGAAGATGTGTACGCGTGACTTTGCCGCATGCTGGACGTATCAGAAATTGCTGGGAGCGATTTCTGGGCTATTTTTGACCCAGTTTTTAGCCCAGAAAACACAGATTAGAGGCTAGAAAGTGGGGGAATCAATCAATTCATTCACATTGATTCATAATTCACAATTTTAGGTTTTAGATGTAGGTTCTAGAGAGAGAGAGGCTCTCTCCTCTCTCTTAGGTTTTAGGATTTAGGATTTCTCTTAGTTTATGGTTCATTCCTTCTCAATTCCAGGTTCAATATTCCTTTAATTTAATTTCTCTTCTACTTTTATTTATTCTATTACTTTAGTTTGTTTATTTTCCCAATTTGGTTTGAGAACTCCATGTTAGATTTGATTTTTTATTTAATACAATTTGAGGTATTTCAGATTTATGATTGCTTTCTTCGATTTATGTTATTGATGCTTTTGATTTAGTTTAGATTTCTTCCCCTTTGTTTTGGTTGAGTAATTGGTGACACTTGAGTTATCAAACTCCATTGTTAATTATTAATTGGAATTTGCTGGTTGATTTGGATCCCTCTAAAGCTAGTCTTTCCTCAGGAGTTGACTAGGACTTGAGGAATCCCATTAATTGGTCCACTTGACTTTCCTTTATTTAGTAAGGGTTAACTAAGTGAGAGTAATAAACGATTCTCATCACACTTGATAAGGATAACTAGGATGGGATTTCCAGTTCTTATACCTTGCAATGGTTTTCATAATTATTAATTTATTTTCTTGTTCCCTAATTCAAAAACCCAAAAAGATACTTTTCGATAACCAATAATAAATCATACTTCCGTGCAATTCCTTGAGAGACGACCCGAGGTTTAAATACTTCGGTTATTAATTTTATTGGGTTTTGTTACTTGTGACAACCAAAACTTTTGTATGAAAGGATTCTTTGCTGGTTTAGAAACTATACTTGCAACGAGACTTTATTTGTGAATTCCTTTACCGACAGAAAATCCGATCGTAAAAAATGGCGCCGTTACCGGAGAATTGCAAATGTGAGCCTTATTATTGGTTATTGTAAATATTTGCTTTTTCGTTTCTTTGTTAGTGTTTCTAGTTTTAGGAGTTTATTTTTATTAATTTTTATTAGTTTTTGTTTTTATTTTCTTTAGCTACTATGAATTCTCACCCCTCTGGCTTTAAGTTTGGTTCCAATGTTGTTATAAGGAATGGAAGCTATAATGAGAACAGGCATCAAGGTTGGAAGAATCAAAGATGGGAGCAGCCACAAGGATTTGATCAACCCTCTCGGCAACAACCCTCTCCAATGCCCTATAACCAACAACCATTCTGTGATGCATACCAAGACAATAGTTATGGTGGACCCTTTCGTGACAAATCACCTCCACCAAATTACTATGGTTAAGAGCCATTCCAGGGAGCGTACCAAGATGATGAATATGGTGGACCCCCTTGTAGTTACCAACAAGCCCCACCATATGCTTATGAACCACCTCCCCAACATACCTTTGAACCACCATACTCACAAGCCCCTTTACACCATTCACCTTCATATGACCCCAACCCTTATCCACCATACCAACCACCCTATGAACCGTATGAACCATACATAGAGCCACCCCAATTCCAACCCAATTACTCCTAAGAACCACTATCTCCATATACACCATGTCTATATCCATCAATCCAAGAGCACTATGATCCTACTTATGATAGTCGAGCGCAACAAGAGTTACAGGATCGTCTCAAGGAAACAGTGGATCAATTTTATGCAACCCTTCATCAATTGGAGCAAGCGATAAATCAATTAGCTTCCCGACGTTCGGACACTCAAGGAACCCCATGGCTTCATGTGGAGAATCTAATGAAGAACGTAGCATGAAGGAGACACTAGAAACTCCGGTGGACAGTAAGGAGCATGACTTTGTACTGGAACAAGTGCAGGAAGCCAGAATTATTGAAGAGGAAAAAGTGGTCGAAGACTTAGGAGATGCAGAACGTCCATGGGAAAGCCCAGTCATAGAGCCCCCTTTTAAGGAGTTTGAATTTGATGTTGAGGAGGGTGTACAACCTCCAAGGCATATCATGGTTGAAGACTTTGAAGGGGATGATCAAGAGATGGATTCAATCATTGATGAATTCTTATCTACATTTGAATCCTCTCCCATTGGACTTGACATAGAAATTAAAGAAGAAGAAGCACAACCTCCCATGCCCTTGGTAAACAATGAAGAAGAGATCGAATTAGAAGAAAACTACCAAGAAGAAGAGGTTGATATTGAAGAATCTTGCAAAGAGGTGGCAGTTGTCAAAGAAGAGCCCAAGGGAATGGAGCTGGAGATTACCTTGCCAAGGTTGTTGGAGACCTCTTCCCCAAAGCCATCACCATCTATCCCTTCATTCAAGTGGGTAAATCTCTCATCTCTAAGCTTAATTAGCCCACTTGAATATGATTTGCTTGAGACGGATGGGCAACTTAGAGCTCTTTGTGGCTATAAGCGTAAGAGGGAGATGGTTAGTGGTTGGCAACATAATCCTAGGTTCATTGTGGTAGGAAGCTCACAGCTGAATTATCATGGTTGGAAGAATACTAAATTGTATGGGTCTAGGAAGCTGTTTGGATGCCTCAGTGAGAATTCGGATTGCTTACCACCCGGTTGGAACAAAGATGGTCAACAAGAAGATGGGTGCAAAAGCAAGGTTCGGGACCCCAGAATTCAGTCTAGGAATCAACACACTTGGGGCCTTGTCACTTGCTTAATCTTGCTTGAAGGCTCTTTGTACCTAGTTTGGGATCCTGGAGGCCATTGGAATTACAAACATTGGTGGGGATTCCTGGATGAGTTCAAGCACAAGCCTCCATGACAAGAAACTCACCAAATGTCCAACTTAAGGACTTTAACTAAAAGTGCTAGGTGAGAGACAACCCACCATAGTATAATCGTTCCTTTTTTTTCTTAATCTTATTTTATTTTATTTTTACTAGTCTTCATTCATAATTTCTGCATATTCACCTGCATTCTGCATTCTGCATAAAAAAAAGGGATCGACGCGCAAGCATGAACGACACGCAAGCGTCAACGACGCGCACACGTCGTATGTGCCTGCGCAACTAGACAGAGAGCTGCGCGAGAGACGCGCGGGAGTCCCCTGCAGAAAGTTTGACCCACGTATAAACGTCATTTCGCTCTCAGACCACCCACGCGCACGCGTGGGCGACGCGTACGCGTCGAATAGCGAATACAGTTTTCACGCACACGCGCGCCCTGCGCGTGCGTCACATCCCGTTTTTCATTCCCTTTTCTTTTCTTCTATCTTCTCTCCTTCTTCCCTCCTCTTTTCTTACCTTCTTCTTCTTCAATTCTTTAACTTCTCATCCTTCTTCACTTTCATTCTATTTTACTTAATTTATTTGCATACTTTCATTCATTGCATTTTAATTTTGTGCATATTTTTTATTTTCTTTTCTAAGTTTATTATTCTTCCGTTGGTGTTAACTGTTCTTATTCAACTGTTGTATCTTTCCTGGTAATATTTTGGTGCTTAATGACTTATTTTACACTGTTGGGTGATATTATTTATCTATCAATTCAATGCTAATCTTTTATGATACTTGCACTATCTTGCATTACCCACACCCTCTCCCCCATTGTTGCAATTCTTGCACTATTAATATGCCATTTGCTTATACTATGTTCTCACTTGCATGTTGTAGCTACCATGTAATTGAGACCCTCATTATTTGGCATTGACCCAACCATATTTTATTTTTTTTCTATCTTTGTTTTTGGGTTACTTTTCTTCCCTTTTCTCTTCTTTTAGGATGACCACCAGGAAGGGAAACAGAAGACTTTTACATGGGGCAACAGACAAGTCCTTCTGCACAACCTTTGGAGACAAGCATCAGTTGAAGCCACCCGTCCACTTGCACATCTTAGCATGCACCGAGGACGGTGCAATCTTTAAGTATGGGGAGGTCGATACCGACTTTCGTGGGTTAGTTATTTTCTTCTCAACACCAATATTTTATTTTCTTTGTAGTTAGTTGTTGCATTTGCATGTCTGATTGCATGTTTGTTACATTTTGTGCATATTTTACCAACTACTTGGTTGAAGTAATATTTACTTTTTCAAGAAACTTTTTAGAGTATTTCACTAATTTGAATAAAATTTTGTTAAACTTGCTTGAAGAAATATTATTTTGGAACATGGTTTAGAGCTTGAACACACAAAACCTGTGAGATTTTTGAGCTTATTTGAATTGGTTGCATTTTATCAACCAATATTTTATTTTTGGTGTGTTTTTTTCTCTAAAATTGTGATCTTTGTCTTGCTTAATTTTATATTTTCATTGTTTGATGTATGCATACACTTATATGATTGAGACCTTTGTTTCACTGAGCTTACATACCCATATGACCTTACCCTTTCATTATCCTTTGCAAACCAATGTTGAGCCTATTATACCTCTTTGTTCTTTACTTTAGCTCATCACTAACTCTAAGTGAAAAATAATAATGTCCTTAATTTGAATCCTTGGTTAGCTTAGACTAGTGAGAGTGCTCATGAATTAAGTGTGGAGAAAGTGGGTTTGGAAACGTTTGGTTTTCAAAATTAAGTATGTTAAACTTCTTTATGAAAATGTGAAAGAAATGTTTAGAACATGTTCATGCATTCAATAATTTAATCATATGAATTGAGAAAAATAAAGAATATATATATATATATATATATATATATATATATATAAAATTAAAAAGAAAAAAAAGAGAAAAAGAAAAGAAAAAGAGCAAATAAGAAAAAGGGGACAAAATGCCCCAAAGTAAATGGTGAAAGCAATGCATATGTACTGTACTCAAAATCGGATGCATGAATATGTGGCGAACATAGTAAATGGGTAGTTAGATTTTTTATTGTAATTACATGGATTGTCTTAAGTTAGGTGGGAAAAGTTTAAGTTAATAATTAAGGATTCAGATTTTAGTCCACTTGGCCAAATACAATCCTACCTTGACCCTAACCCCATTACAACCCTTAAAAGACCTCTTGATATGTGTATTTTGTGTATTAAATTTTTGTTGATTGTTAGATGAAGAACAAGCCTTAGAAAGCAATATTAGTAGAGAATTGAGAGAATCGAACCTTAAACACTTGAGTGATTAGAGTGTATACACTTCCGGTGAGGGTTCGATGCTCGATTCTTTGTTCCCGGCTTTCACGAGCTATTTTCTTTTGCAAGTTTACTTGTACCTTATTTTATGATTTGAATTAGTGAGATCCAGTTCATATTTCTTCTTGAAGGATTTGTTTACTTTTAACCAAGTAGGTAGAAACATTTTGCATGTAGTTGTATTCATGAAGATAGGTTGCATTTCATACTTTCTACCATTCCTCTTCACTCTTATAGTTTCTCTTGAGCTTAGTGTGAGGACATGCTAATGTTTAAGTGTGGGGAGATTTGATAAACCACTATTTTATGGTTTATCTTGTGCTCAATACAGTGGTTTTTATCAAGTCTTTGCACACTTATTTATACTAATTGCATGGTTTTACATTTTCCTTCCAACTTTTGTGCTATGATTGAAAACATGGTTCTTTGGCCTTAAATTTGCTAATTATTAATCCTCTCTTATTACCATTTGATGCCGTGATATGTGTGTTAAGTGTTTTTAGAGATTGCAGGACAGAAATGGCTTAGAGGATGGAAAGGAAGCATGCAAAAGTGGAAGGAATACAAGAAAGTGAAGGAACTGCTAAAGCTATCCAGCCTGACCTCTTGGTGCTAAATCGATCATAACTTGAGCTACAGAGGTCCAAATGAGGCGGTTCTAGTTGCGTTGGAAAGCTAACATTCGTAGATCACGCACATGTGTGATCTGGAGAAAATTCAAACCATGCGCATGCATGGACAACGCGTATGCGTGAGTTTGCCGCGTGCTGGACGTATCAGAAATCACTGGGAGCAATTTCTGGGCTGTTTTTGACCCAGTTTTTGGCTCAGAAAACACAGATTAGAGGCTACGAAGTGGGGAAATCAATAAATTCATTCATATTGATTCATAATTCACAATTTTAGGTTTTAGATGTAGGTTCTAGAGAGAGAGGCTCTTTCCTCTCTCTTAGGTTTTAGGATTTAGGATTTCTCTTAGTTTATGGTTCATTCCTTCTCAATTCCAGGTTCAATGTTCCTTTAATTTAATTTGTCTTCTACTTTTATTTATTATATTACTTTAGTTTGTTTATTTTCCCAATTTGGTTTATGAACTCCATGTTAGATTTGATTTTTTATTTAATACAATTTGAGGTATTTCAGATTTATGATTGCTTTTTTTTATTTATGTTATTGATGCTTTTGATTTAGTTTAGATTTCTTCCCCTTTGCTTTGGTTTGAGTAATTGGTGATACTTGAGTTATCAAACTCCATTATTGATTGATAATTGGAATTTGCTGGTTGATTTGGATCCCTCTAAAGCTAGTCTTTCCTCAGGAGTTGACTAGGACTTGAGAAATTCCATTAATTGGTCTACTTGACTTTCCTTTATTTAGTAAGGGTTAACTAAGTGGGAGCAATAAACAATTCTCATCACACTTGATAAGGATAATTAGGATGGGATTTCCAGTTCTTATACCTTGCAATGGTTTTCATAATTATTAATTTATTTTCTTGCCAAATTATTTCTTGTTCCCTAATTCAAAAATCCAAAACGATACTTTTCCATAACCAATAATAAATCATACTTCCCTGCAATTACTTGAGAGACAACCCGAGGTTTAAATACTTCGGTTATTAATTTTATTGGGTTTTGTTACTTGTGACAACCAAAACTTTGGTACGAAAGGATTCTTTGCTGGTTTAGAAACTATACTTGCAACGAGACTTTATTTGTGAATTTCTTTACCGACAGAAAATCCAATCGTCAAGTAGCTTTGTCTCTCTTGGTATGTTTGTTTGCAGCCTTTGATGCTTCCAGGAATCTTTAGAGTGTTGGACTTTGCTGTCCGACCTCTTTTGATTGCCTTTGTGTTTGTTCGTTTCCTGCTTTAGTCGGAGTGACCTTTGAGGCTAGTTTTGTTCGATGTCTTTCTAGTGTTCTCATGGAACCTTTTTAGTCTGAACAATTCTGATAGCTTTTTGTGAGGTCGTGGCTTTTTAGGTCGAGTTGTGTCCCTTCTAGCGCACGCCTTTTGTTGGTCCGACTTCTCTTATCGATTCTTCTCGAGTTATTTTTAGTAATCCATTTTTAATTAGGCTTGGCCAAGCCTCTTTCTATGGATTACTTTTTATAATCCTGTTACTTTGATCAATCTGGTCCAATTTCTTCATGTCGGTCCGTCCCAAGTTATTTTTAGTAATCCATTTTTTCTCAAACCTCGTCAGGCCTCTTTCTATGGATTACTTTTTATAACTTTTTGTCGCTTTTATGTCGATTGGTCCGACTTCTTCATGTCGGTCCATCCTAAGTTAACTTTAGCAATCCATTTTTTCTCAGACCTCATCAGGCATCTTTCTATGGATTAATTTTTATAGCTTTGTTGCTTTTATGTCTATTAGTCCGACTTCTTCATGTCGGTCCGTCCCAAGTAATTTTTAGCAATCCATTTTTTCTCAGACCTCGTCAGGCCTCTTTCTATGGATTACTTTTTATAACATTGTTGCTGTTATGTCGATTGGTCTGACTTCTTCATGTCGGTCCATCCTAAGTTATTTTTAGCAATCCATTTTTTCTCAGACCTCGTTAGGCCTCTTTCTATGGATTACTTTTTATAACTTTTTGCATTAATCTGTTTTTATCGCTTTTTCATCTTGTCGATTTTGTAGAAATCGGGCGGTGAGTTTGGTTCTCACATGGCCGACCCTGTCGAAGTCGGGTGGTGAATTTTGTTTTCACCTTGCTGACCTTTGAAGAAATTTGGACGATGAATTCGATCTTCATCGTGGTCGGGAGGTGAATTTGGTTTTCACCTTGCCGACCTGTAGCTTTGTAATCAGGCGATGAATATTTGCGTTCAGATTGATGCATCTTGGTAGAGAAACTTTGTAGAAAATCTGAAAAGTTTTATTCCAATAGAAAGTAGACATATAGGCCAAAAAAGATATATATACATGTGGGTGCTTACCCTTCTAGGTCAGGCAATTTTGCGGATCTTGGCTTGGTGCCTCGTTAAAAAACCTTTTCAGGAAAAAGAGTGTGCCTTGAGCTAAGATCTTTTATTACCTCCTAACTATAATACCTTCTTAGGTTGCAGGCGTGCCATGACCTTGGTAGCTCTTGCCCCTCGAGTTCGGACACCCTGTAGTAGCCTTTTCCCAGTACCTTTGTGACTCGGTAGAGTCCTTTCCAGTTAGCTTCTAGCTTCCCCTCTCCTGGTCGACTTGTTCCCATACTATTTCGGATTAGGATGAGGTCGTTGTTGGCAAAACTTTGCTGTACTACCCTCCAATTGTATCTTGAGGCCATTCGACGTTTTAACGCCTCCTCCCTGATCCGAGCTCTTTCTCGGATTTCTGGAAGTAGGTCGATCTCTTCCCTTTAAAGTTGAGAGTTAGCTTCTTCACTGTAGTGGATCATTCTGGGGGATCCTTCTTCGACCTCCACTGGGATCATTGCCTCCATTCCATAAGCCAGTCGGAAAGGTGATTCCCTTGTGGTGGAGTGTGGAGTTGTCTGATATGCCCAGAGGACTTGTGGAAGTTCTTCAGCCCAGGCTCCCTTTGCGTCCTGTAGTCTCCATTTTAACCCGACTAGTATGACTTTGTTGGCAGCATCTGCTTGTCCATTAACCTGGGGGTGTTCTAAGGATGTGAATTGGTGTTTTATTTTCAAGTCAGCTACCAACTTCCTGAAACCTGCGTTTGTGAATTGAGTACCATTGTCTGTAGTGATGGAGTGAGAAACCCCAAACCTTGTGACAAATGTTTCTATATAAGAATTTTCAACTTCTTTGAGCAGTGGCATTAGCTAGGGGCTCTGCCTCAATCCATTTTGTGAAGTAATCGACCCCTACAATGAGGAACTTGACTTGTTCTGATCCTTGGGGAAAGGGTCCCAGGAGGTCGAGTCCCCTTTTTGCGAACGGCCAAGGTGATGTTACGCTAATGAGCTCCTCTAGTGGGGCGATGTGTAAGTTAGCATGTTTTTGACATGGTGGACATGTCTTTACAAACTCTATTGCTTTCTTTTGCAAAGTCGGCCAAAAGAATCCGACTCGAAGGACTTTTTTGGAGAGAGCTCGTGCTCCAAGATAGTTGCCACATATGCCACTGCGTATTTCTTCCAAGACCTCATTTGTGTTGGAGGTCGGCACACATTTTAATAGGGGTGTCGAGATCCCTCTCTTGTATAGGATGTTGTTTATGATGGTGTAGTATTATGCTTCTCGTCTTAGCCTCTTCGCCTCCTTCTTATCTGTAGAGAGTGTCTCCGATTTGAGGTAGTTGATTATGGGGGTCATCCATCCATGATCCTGACCTGATATGGCTAGGACCTTCTCTTCCCCCGAGATTGATGGGCTCAACAGTATTTCCTGGATGAGGCTTCTATTATTGCCCCCTGTTTTGGTGCTGGCTAATTTTGAGAGTGCATCAGCTCGAGCATTCTGTTCCCGAGGTATGTGACGGACCTCATATTCCCCGAGCTGTCCAAGCTGTTCCCTGGTTTTGTCCAGGTATTTTTTCATGGTAGAGTCCTTAGCTTGGTAGCTCCCTGCTATTTGTGAGGTGACAACTTGTGAATCACTGAAGATGATAAGCTTTTGAACTCCAACCTCCTTAGCCAGCCTCAAACCAGCTAGCAATGCTTCGTATTTGGCCTGGTTGTTTAAAGCAGGGAACTCAAATTTTTAGGAGAGTTCGATTTGAATTCCCTAATCACTTTTTATTATCACACCTGCACCACTCCCGGTTTCGTTTGAAGAGTCGTCTATATAAAGATTCCATTTTGTAGGAGTTCTTGGGGTGTCAGTGTACTCAGCAATGAATTCGGCCAAATACTGTGACTTGATGGCGGTCCGAGCTTCATACTGAAGATCAAACTCAGATAGCTCGACTGCCCATTGTAGAATTCTTCCAGCTAAATCTGTCTTCTGTAGAATGCCTTTTATGGGCTGGTTGGTCTGAACTTTGATGGTATGAGCTTGAAAATATGGGCGGAGTCATCAAAAGGTTAGTATGAGAGCATAGGCAAAATTTTCTATTTTTTGGTCGTTCAGTTCAGACCCTTGTAGGGCATTGCTGATGAAGTAGATGGGTTGTTGTCCACTTTCGTCCTCTATGACTAGTGTTGAGGCTATTGTCCGATTTCCTACTGCGAGGTACAATACGAGGGGTTCTCCTTTCCGTGGTCGAGTTAGAATAGGTGGTTGTCCCAGGAACCTTTTGAAATCCTAGAAAGCTTGCTCGCACTCCGTTGTCTATTCAAAACCTCTTTCCCTTCTTTAAAGTGGCATAGAAAGGGAGAGATCTTATGGCCGATCCGGCTAGAAATCTGGACAAGGCTGCCAATCTCCCGTTGAGTTGTTGTACCTCTTTGACACAGGTCGGACTCTTCATGTCAAGTATAGCCTGGCATTTTTCCGGGTTCGCCTTAATTCCTCGTTGTGTTAGCATGAAACCCATAAATTTGCCAACTTCTACTGTAAAGGTACACTTTGTGGGATTAAGTCGCATGTCATGCTTTTTGATGGTGTCAAACACTTTAGTGAGGTCAGACAGTAATGACTCATCACTTTGTGTTTTTATCAACATGTCATCCACATATACCTCCATGAGTTTCCCGATATGGTCTGTGAAGACCTTATTCATTAATCTTTGGTAGGTAGCTCCTGCGTTTTTGAGTCCGAATGGCATGAGAACATAACAGTAATTTACTTTTGGGGTTAGGAATGAGGTCTTTTCTTGATCAGGTGGGTACATTGGGATTTGATTGTATCCTAAATACGCATCCATGAATGAGAGGTACTTGTATCCGGAGGAGGCATCCACTAGAGTGTCTATGTTTGGGAGTGGATAGGGATTTTTTGGACAGGCTTTATTGAGGTCAGTGTAATCAGTACACATCCGCCATTTTCCATTTGATTTTTTCACCAATACAACATTGGCTAGCCATAGTGGGTACTTGACTTCTCTTATGAATCCTGCCTCCAGTAGAGCTTGTACCTATTCTTTCACAGCTTGGGATCTCTCCGGTTCGAGCTTCCTACGCTTCTGTTGTACTGGCTGAGATCCTGGGTATACCGTCAGTTTGTGGCACATTAGTTTGGGATTTATGCCCGGCATGTCTGCGGCTTCCATGCAAAGAGGTCGGCATTATCCCTTAGGAACTGTATCAGAGACTCTTTTATGTCTCTTTTCAAGGTTGCCCCAATATTTGTTATTTTATCCAGGATATCTCCGATCTGGACTTCCTCAATCTCGCCCTCCGATTGTGGACGAAGTTCCTCCCAACCTCGAACTCCCCCGAGTTCGATAGTGTTGATTTCTTCTCCTTTGCCTCTAAGGTTCAGACTTTTGTTGTAATAGCGTCGCGCAATTTTCTGGTCTTCTTTTATCATGGCGATCCCTTCTGTAGTTGGAAACTTTATGCATAGATGTGGAGTCAAAACTACTGCGGCAAGCTAATTCAGTGTTGTCTGACCTATCAGGGCATTGTAGGCTGAGCTTACGTCGACTACGATGTAGTCTATGTTGAGTGTCCTTGATCGGGTTCCCTTTCCAAAGGTTGTATGTAGTGAGATATATCCAAGTGGTTGGATTGGAGTGTCTCCTAGTCTGAACAAGCTGTTCGGATATGCTCTGAGCTCTTTCTCTTGTAGGCCGAGTTTGTCGAAGGCGGATTTAAACAAGATATCCGCTGAGCTTCCTTGGTCCACCAACGTACGATGGAGATTAGCATTGGCCAATATGATAGTAATGACCATGGGATCATCATGTCCGGGATGATGCCGGCCGCGTCTTCTTGGGTAAAAGTAATAGTAGGGAGGTCGGGTGATCCTTCTCCTTCCCCAACATGATATACCTCCTTAAGGTGCCTCTTGTGGGATGATTTGGAGATTTTTCCTCCTGTGAATCCTCCATTTATCATATGAACATGCCTCTCCGGGGTGTGAGGTGGTCAGTCAGCTTGTCCGACCTTTTCGTCCCTTCTTCTTTTTCCGGGTTCGTCCGTCTTGTTGGCTAAGTACCGATCTAGTCTCCCTTCTCTTACCAATTTTTCTATGACAATCTTTAAGTCGAAGCACTCGTTGGTAGGATGTCCATAGATTCGATGGTATTCACAATATTCTATCCGATTTTTCCCTCCTTTTTTGCTTTTGATTGGACGAGGTGGTGGAATCTTCTTAGTGTGGCATACTTTTCGGTAGACATCCACAAGAGACACTCGAAGAGGGGTTTAATTATGGTATTTCTTAGCCTTCTCTCCGTGTTGATCTTCTTTTTTCTTAGACTCTTTATCTTTATCCCGGAAGGGATAGGAGAATCTGGGTTTTGAGGTCTCTCCTAGTCGAGAATTTTCTTCCATGTTGATATACTTCTCCGCTGGTTCTTGTACTTCATTTAAAGATGTTGGGTGTTTCTTTGATATGGAGTGACTGAAGGCCTTCTCGCAGGCCATTGATGAGACCCATGATGGCTGCTTCTATTGGTAGGCTTTGTATGTCCAGATATGCTTTGTTGAATCTTTCCTTATAGTTGCGAAGACTCTCCCGATCTCCCTGTTTGATCCCTAATAGCCTCGGGGCGTGTTTGGCTTTGTCCCTCTGGATAGAGAATCTGGCAAAAAATTTCTTGGCTAAGTCATCGAAGCTTGTGATGGATCTAGGAGGCAAACTGTCAAACCACTTAATTGTCGTCTTTGTTAGAGTAATGGGGAATGCTTTGCATCGAATAGCGTTTGAGGCGTCGGTGAGATACATTCTGCTTCTGTTGCTAAGATAATGGCTTGGATTGGAGGTACCATCATATGGGGTTATGTTGGGAGCTTTAAAATCCTTTGGAACCATAGTTTTATTATTTCTTTGGTGAAGGGATCTTGATCTTTGTGGCGGCTGTCGCCGTGACTGGACTGAACTATTTTAGCTTTGAGATCAGCCTCGAGCTTGAGGAACTTATCTTCTAGCTCTCATTGTCGTCTAGTTTCTCTCCGGAGGTCCCTCTCGGCTTTGCGTTGGTGTTCGGCTTCTTGTTCAAGCTGTTTGAGACGATCCTGTTGTTCTCGGAGAGCTTCTAGAATTTCTGTGTTTGGAGGGTACTTGTCTCCATTTGGTTGAGGAGTGTCTTTTGGTGTGGTGTCCGCGTTCTTGTGCGGCGTCCTATTTTCCAAATCAGAGTTGCGATCGTTGTCCATGTTGTCTGCCATGGTAATGGGATGACTTCCAGGTTCCACGGCAATGGCGCCAATGTTCCGAAGGTTACCTGAAATTGAAGGTCGATCTCGGATGAGATCTACTGTGGTGGCCGGAGCTGTCATGTCCGACTTGTTGACTTGGAGATGCTGCTGATCCTTCGTCACCGGAGAGTGGTGGTACCTGCAAGAGATTCCAATGCTTAAGTTAGCTTGGGCTTTAAGCAGGTATTTAGTAGAATCAGAGTATGAGTTATACCTGGGTGCTCCAGTGTATTTATAGTAGTGTAGGCTGACCTTTCCAGATAAAATAAGTTAGTTATCTTATCTTATCTTCTGAGTGAAGTCATCTTATCTTTAAGGAGAACCGCCCTTATCTTTCTAGGCTTTAGTTGCCTTTAGATTGGGCTATGTCCCTTTATTTGGGCATGTTTGGGCTCCTTGTAGCGATTTGGCCGAGCTCTTTGAGAAGAGGTTGGGAATTCCAGACCTGAAGAGGTCGGTCGACTTGTCTTTAATCAGCGCAGGTTGTACAGCTCGACCCAGGACATGAACAATGTTAAAAAGGTGATTCGAGTCTAGAAATTCCAAATTTTCAATAAAAGGAAAACCTTTCTTTTTCAAAGTTGGTAAATCAGCAAGAAAAGAGGGACACAAGGTACGGTAATTAATAAATCCTTCATAAAAATCATTATTCATAGTAGACTTAAATCTGTAAGGGTTATAATTGGAATGAGATATCATGAACTAGGAGTTATGAGCAAAGGGATCTGTGTCTGGTTCTCTAATAGATTTAAGAGGGAGTTGAGGTTTACCTCTCTGAAAATGCAAGGGAACAGACTTTATCATAGGTTGAGTGGGCTCAGAGGTAGGTTCGGTAGCAGCTAGGCGTTTCTCTTTCGAAGAGCTTGGCTTCAACAAACCAGGTTTAGAAGGAGGTTCCTTTGGTGGTGGTGTCTGCTTGGCTGAAGGTGGAAACCTTGAGGGGTTCTTAGTGCAAGCCATTGGATCCGACTGAGGAGGTAAGGTAGGAGGAGAAGGAGAGAGAGTGAATGTTCGGTCTTGATAGTAGGTAGAAGGTTTTTGTTTTGCAGGAAGCTTGAAGATCTTTTCACGTGGAGGCTTTTGTGAAATAGTTTTCTTCCTCATTTGGGTGGTTTCTGGTATTGAACAAAGAGAAGCAATAAAGGTAATGGAGGAAACCGAAGAGTTTGAGGAGTTATGGAGGGAGAAGTAGAAGTATTGGTAACTGTACCTTAAAAAAATTTCTTAAACCATGCAACTGCATCACCTCTAATTTGACTTGAAAGGACTTGACATCACAAAGAGAAAGATTTGATTTTATTAAAAAATTAAATTGGAACTTAATTTTAAAATTTGAAACTTTTTGGACTAAAAGAAAAACAGAAATAAACTAAAACAAACACTCCAACAAAAACAAAAAATTATGTAGCATTCATATTGGGCCCAGACATGGTTTGGTTTAAGGAAACATATTGAACCACCCATGTTCAGATTTTTGAGGTTGGCTCAAATGATTCTGCACGTGCAACAAGGCTAGAGAATGCTGATTGGAGAGAGGGTTCTTCATTTACCCAAAATTGTCTCATACCTGTTTATGAGACAAAAACTCCAACAAACACATCAGCAACTTTCAAACAATGAATCATAGCTTAAAATCCCTAGACTAGTCCTAAGCATGCAAAATTTGTCCTTAACTAGTGTTTTAGTGAAAATATCAGCTAGTTGCTCCTCTAATTTAACAAATTGAATACTAATATCCCCCTTGAACATGTTCTCTTATTGAGTGAAATCTCACTTCAATATGTTTAGTCCTAGAGTGCAAAACTGGATTTTTAGAAATATTAATGGCACTCATATTATCACAAAATAGGGAAATATTTTCAACATTTAATTTGTAATCAGCAAGCTGCATTTTTAACCACAAAAGCTGAAAACAACAAGAGAAAGCAGCTATATACTCAGCCTCTGTAGTGGATAAAGCCACTGTTGGCTGTTTCTTACTTGACCAAACGTTTAAGGACTTTCCAAGGAAGCAACATAAGCCTGATGTGCTTCTTCTATCAACTCTATCACCAGCAAAATCTGCATCATAATAATCAACTGCAGAAAAATCATCAATCTTAGGATACCATAGACCAAAATTGGATGTGCCATGAACATGTCTAATGATCCTCTTAACTGCAGAAAGATGAGACTCTTTTAGTTTTGATTGGAATCTTGAACACATTCCAACACTTTGCACAATATCAGGTCTAGAGGAAGTTAAGTACATAAGAGAGCCAATCATTCCTCTATACCTAGTCTCATCTACATCTTTCTCAGTTTCTCCCTTATCTAATTTTGAATTAGGGTGCATGGGAGTTCCCATGGGTTTAGCATTTCTATACCAAATTTCTTAACTAGTTCCTTGGCATACTTCTCTTGATGAATAAAAATACCATTTTCAGTTTGCTTAATTTGAAGCCCAAGGAAGAAATTAAGTTCACCCATCATACTCATGTCAAATTCACTTGTCATGAGTTTTCCAAATTCAAAACAAAGGGATTCATTGGCTGATCCAAAAATAATGTCAACATATATTTGGACTAGAATGAAAGAACCATTAGAGTTCTTGATAATAGAGTAGTGTCTGTGGTGCCTCTTTGAAAACCATTTTTCAAAAAAAAAAAAGCTAAGTATCTCATACCAAGCTCTAGGAGCTTGTCTTAAACCATAGAGAGCTTTTGATAATTTGAAAACATAGTTAGGAAATTCTTTATTTTCAAAACCAGATGGCTACTCCACATACACTTCTCTATCTATCACACCATTTAAGAATGCACATTTCATATCCATTTGATATAATTTAAAACTACAAAAAGTAGCATAAGCTAAAAGAAGTCTTATGGCTTCCATTCGGGCAACAGGGGCAAAGGATTCATCAAAGTCTATTCCTTCTTCTTAGTCATATCCTTGTGCCACTAGCTTTACTTTGTTTCTTCCAATGCTACCATCCTCTCCTAGCTTGTTCCAAAATATCCACTTGGTGCCAGTCACTTTCCTTCCATTCGGCCTTGGAACCAATATCCAAACTTGGTTCTTCTCTAACTCATGAAGCTCATCTTCCATTGCCTTTACCCAAGAGGGGTCATCAAGGGCTTCTTTGACATTTTTAGGCTCCATTTGAGAGATAAGAGCAATGTTTGACTCTTCACTTGCCTTTCTAGTTGAAGACCGAGTTTTAACACCATGAGAGACGTCCCCAATGACAAATTCCTCAGAATAATTCTTCAAGAATCTCCATTCACAAGGTCTAGTGGACTTGGAGGCAAATTCAGTCACCAATGGATTTAGAAAACTGATGGTTTCTGGATTTCCTTCAGATTCATGAGACAAAACAGAATTGTCTCTTGTTGGATTTTCAGCAGCTGTAGTTTCTGGTTCAGTTTGTTCAGAATTTTCATTTTTATGATTTTGTGCAGTTTCATTGTCCTTTTGAGCTTGATTCCCTATATCACAGTCTTCCAAAATACTTTGAACCAAGTTAGTATCACAAAATGTAACATGTATGGACTCCTCAATTATTCTAGCATCTTGATGATAAACTCTATATGCTTTACTAGTTGTGGAATATCCTACAAATAAGCACTCATAAGCCTTTGGATCAAATTTTTTCAAATTTTCTTTGTTATTAAGAAAAAAACATTTGCATCCAAAGATGTGTAAGTAGTTCAAGTTTGGAGGGTGACCTTTCCAAAGTTCATAAAGGGTTTTCTTCAAAAATTTTCTTATTATGGTTCTATTCAAAATGTGGCAAGCTGTGTTAACCACTTCAGCCCAAAGGAATTTTAGAACATTCCTCTCACAAAGCATAGCTCTTGTAATTTCTTGAATACCTCTATTTCTTCTTTTCACAACACCATTTTGTTGTGGTGTCCTTGGACAAGAGAAGTTGTGAGATATTCCAAATTCCTCACAAAAGGATTCAAACAATTGGTTTTTAAATTCAGTTCCATGGTCACTTCTTATAGAAGAGATCTTTAAATGCTTTTCATTTTGAACTTTCTTGCAAAATATTTCAAAGGCCAAAAAGGCTTCATTTTTGTGTGCAAGAAATAAAACCCAACCAAACCTAGAGTAGTCATCCACAATTACTAAACCATAATGTTTACCACTTAAGCTTTGAGTTCTTGTTGGACCAAATAAATCAATATGTAGCAATTCAAGTGGTCTTTTAGTAGAGATGTCTTCCTTTGATTTAAATGAACTCTTTGTTTGTTTTCCCATTTGGCAAGCATCACAAGTGATGTCTTTGTCAAACCTTATCAAAGGAAGACCTCTTATTAATCCTTTCTTAACAAGTTTTTTATTTGAAATATACTTGCATGACCCAATCTCTTGTGCCATAGCCACTTTTCAGATTCTTTAGAATGAAAACAAGCTACATTTTGATCCTTTAGTTCATCAAGGGTAAGTCCATACAAATTGTTAAACGCTTGGCAACAAACAAAACTTCATTTGTCTTTTCATTTACAACACAGCATTCTAATCTTTTGAAAGTCACTAAATAACCCAAATCACATAGTTGACTTATACTCAAAAGATTGTGCCTCAACTCATTTACCAAAAAGACATCATCAATGAAGGTAGAATGATTTTTACCTACTTTTTCAACAACAACTATTTTACCTTTTTCATCATCTCCAAAGGTCACAAAACCTCCATCATACTTGTTTAGTTCGATGAAGAAAGTTGACCTTCCAGTCATGTGCCTTGAGCATCCACTATACAAGTATCACATGTCCCTTTTGTTCTTAGATCTAGGCAAATCTGCAATAAAAACTTCAAGTAACCTTAGGTATCCAAATTAATTTAGATCCTTTGAAGTTAATCCATCTTGGTTTGCCAAGTGCATTGAAATCACAAACAACATTGTAAATTTGGTTTCCTACAATTCTTTTTTCAACGAAGCATTGTGCATATGAGTGACCAAATTTCTTACAGTTAAAGCGATGATTTTCTGATGCATATTTCTGAAATTGATGTGAGTTATTATGCTGGAAATGATTAAAGGACTGAAATTTTATGGTTTTTTTAGAAGGTGCATTTCTTTTGACAAACTGATTTTTGTTATTGTTTTTACTCTTTGCAAAAGCATTCCAACCAGAATTTTTGAAAGCTTTTGGATTTTTCAAATATGTGTTTTTGTTGTAAACTGGTGGATTTTTGAAAGCAACCTCATTATTCAAAATGTATCCCAGACCTGTCCTATTTGAAGTAGGTTCGATTTTTGATGATGGGTCAGTTTTACTGGTGTAAAATTCATCAAATTCCTCCTCATGTGTGGGAGCATATCTGTTCTGAAGGTTACCTGAAACTGTAAGTCGATCTCGGACGAGATCCTCAGTGATGGTCGGAACCGATGTGTCCGGTTGGTGAATGGAGGTCGGAGCTGGTACGTCCGACTTGTTTGGACTTGGACGTGCTGCTGATCCTCTGTCACCGAAGGGTGGGGGGTACCTGCAAGAGACTCCGATGCTTAAGTTAGCATGGGTATTAAACAGGTGTTATGTAGAATCAGAGTATGAGTTATACCTGGGTGCTCCAGTGTATTTATAATGGTAAAATGTGACCTTTTTGATAAGATAAGTTAGTTATCTTATCTTATCTTTATCTTTGAGTTGAGGTCAGCGTATCTTTCAACGGAACCGCCTTCATCTCTATAGGCTTAGGCCGCCTTAGGATTCGGGTCGTGCTCCTCTGTTTGGGCCCTTAATTGGGCTCTTTTGTCGATTTGGCCGAGCTCTTTGAGAAGAGGTTGGATAGTCTGACCTAAAATGTTAAACCAAAAGAGAAAAATAAAATTGCAGAGACATTATGATTATTGCAAACAAGTAGTGTTGCTTAAATAAATTGCATAGAAAAATAAGTGGCACACCAAACTTAGAATCTTTGTGTGTCACTTTCATTTTTGATTTGATGCAATCATCCAAAAAGATTGAAAACAATTTGTTGCAAGTGTACCGGGTCGCATCAAGTAATAATAACTCACATGAGTGAGGTCGATCCCACAGGAATTGAAGGATTGAGCAATTTTAGTTTAGTGGTTGATTTAGTCAAGCGAATCAAGTATTGGTTGAGTGGTTTGTGCTTTGCAGAAACTAAATTGCATGAAATGTAAAAGGGGAAGGGGAAATTGCAGTAAATTAAAGAGCAGGAAAGTAAAAGAGCTGAATCTTAAAGTGCAAGTAAATTAAATTGCAGAAACTTAGATTGCAAGTAATGTAAATGGCTGAAGCTTAAAGTGCAAGAAACGTAAATTGCTTGAATCATAAAAGGAATTGGGAATTGGGATTGCAGAATTTAAACAAGAACAAGCAAATTGCAACAAGTAGAAAAGCAAAAGATGAATTGAATTGAAGTAGATTTCAAACAGAAGAGTAAAATGCCTTGAAGAATTCAAAAAAACAGAAAAGCAACTGAGCAATTGGATTAAGAAATGAATTAAGTTGGATTTTTAATTCAATTTTTAGCCCAAATGCACCTCCCAGGGGTAAGCTCAGTTGGAAAAACCAACTGAGCACTCCATTGTTGCTGCCCGTGTCATTTGGTGCGTGTGTCCCAGCCTTGGTTGAGTGCGTGACACTAGAGCTCAATTGGAATTTTGAACTGAGCTCTAGGCCGTGTCATGGTGAGCTAGGTTTGCTCCTTGTTGCGCCAAATTGCTTGTCACAGCCCCCTTGGTTTGCAAAGTTGTGCGCCAATGTGTGGGGAGCTTGGGGAGGTAATGCTCAGTTGGAAAAACCAACTGAGCTTTCCTTGGTGGCGCCTTGTTTTCAGCCTCAAGGTCCCAGGTTCAACACTTGGTGGAGGAAGTTTGGAGCAATTTCCTTTGGAAGAGTGGGCGCTCCTTCCTTATGTCTCCAAGAATTCCCAAGTTCGAATCCTAGAGGGAGCAAGTGGAGGCTATTTTTCTTGGAAGGGTTGGACGCTCCTCCCTTGTTTCTCAAAGAGTTCCCAAGTTCGAAACTTAGCCCAAGCATTTTAGCTATTTCTTCTTGATTTCCCTTGCAAGGAGTAGCGTGTGGTTCCAAGTTCGAATCATGGAGGAGGCATTTTGGCTATTTTCTTCTCATTTTCATTGCAAGGAGCGTTCCTTGCTTCCTTTAGCTCATGAGTTCGAAACTTGGTGGCTTCACTCATGGGATTTCATCTTGAATTAATTTGGAGAGGTCCCCGATAAAGCTCACTTAGTTAACTGAGCTTTATGCCATTTCCTTGCTTTCTTTAGTGCTCAGTTAACTATTTGAACTTAGCTTTGTACCTTGCCTTCTTCCTCAATGTTGGCACATTTTTGCTTCCCTTGGGCACGCTTTTTGCTTCCTTGGGCACATTTCTTATGCCACGCTTTTCTTCTTTTCTTCTTTCTTCACCTACAAATAATTAAAACAACCAATCAAAGTATCACTAAATTCAAAAGGTTTATAAATCATTAAAATTCAATTAAATTTGGCTTTATCCTCATGATTTAGCATCAAATAAATGGTGGTTGTTTGATTCAAAGAAGTTATGCATTTTCATTCCAAATTACTTACTTAGAATGTAAGAAAGTGCATAAAACCTAATAAAATCAAAGAAAAAGGCTAGTGAAACTAGGCCAAGATGACTTGTCATCACAACACCAAACTTAAAACTTGCTTGTCCCCAAGCAAGAAAAGAATTATGCTCAAAGGTTCTTTCAATTAGAATGGATTTGAAGAATTACATGTACTATCCTGTGAGTGAAGTGAATAAGTGACAGTGGGGTAAACTCTAAATTATATGCTCATGCAAGGGCTTCAGTGCTTACTAGTCCCTACATCTTGGAAGTCTTAGGTCTTAGGATTTTCATCCAAATGATATCATGGAGATCTCTCTATAGGTAATCACCTTGAAGCAGCTTATAGTTTCTGTGCTTTGGCCTTGACTCTAAGTGTCATGTCTCAAAGCGGCTCTTTAGATAAGCTTTCAATCAATACTCCTAAACCAGTTGGTTTTAAGGTATTAGGTGTTAAAGCACCCCTAAGAATTTACTTGCTCAAGCTTCTCTCTTTGACACAATTCGACCACAAGCATTTACTAGGATAACAACTCTTTGAGTTTTTGTTTCTTCTTTCTTTTCTGCCTAGTAATTGATGCTCAGAGTCTTGGGTGATGTTCTTTTTGTTTTTATGTTTTCTTTATTTTCTTTTGGTTGCTGCTTCTTGGATCAATAAATGTTTGAGAATCTCCACAATACTTCTTTGAACTCTATGTCCTGCCTATGAGCTCCCATGCAAGTTTTCATAAGCATGCAACCTCAATGCATAATCACACAACCAGAACCACCACTTCTCCTAATCTTTTGCTTGCCTCAAAATTGTTTAATTCCTCAATCCCTCTTTTCAAAGAACTTTCATGTGGTGCCCCCTTTTTTTTTGAAATTTTGAGTGCATGCAAGTTTGAAAAGTGTAGTGTTGTGAATAATCAAGCATCTTAATTATTGAATTATAGAAAACTATACTAAATAGACAGACGGACAGATAGATAGGGATATAATATCACTTTCAATCACAGCAATATCTGATGTAGAATAATCACTGAATAACACAACCTTTTGGAATTTACTTGCTTTCCTTCTTCTCATCATCATCAATGCTGGTCTTCACATTCCTCTTTCATTTCTTTGATTGATGATGCTTAATCTTTCCAAAAGTTTGTAGGGTGCTCTGCAGTGATATTGAAAGTTGCTTGTTCCCCAAGCACTTGAAAAATGGTTAGCATGCATGATTTATTTGTGGGCCTTTGAACTTACTTTGGTGTGGGAACACCAAACTTAGTACCTTGCCATGGCCAGTGGTTCTCATGCATCAGATTAACCATGTGTGAAACTCTTTTTCTTTGCTAAAGGCAATAAGACTAAAAAAAAACTAGAAAACAGACATTGGTTAAGTAGTTTCTCTGCTTGCTTGGATCTAGCAACCATTTATGCAAAAGGTGAGAATGTGTTTTTAAAAGAGATTTTTGGTGGAACACCAAACTTAGCATTTTTCATTCTCCCTTAAATTGTTTTGGTGTGCAACACCAAACTTAGCTCCTCACAATATAGAGAAAGTTACTTAGCCTTTTTATTAAATAGAAAGAAAACTACCTCAGCTTGGGTTGCCTCCCAACAAGCGCTTCTTTATTGTCACTAGCTTGACATCCTCCATTCTTTGATCATGGAGGTTGAAAATCCTGTTGCCTTTGATTTTCTCCTCTCACTATGGACTTCCTTCCGGTCTCCTCCATTTCTTGGTGCCGTTCTTCAGAAATTCCAGAGGTGGAGAGAAGAATTAGGTTGGAATAGGAAAAAATTTCTCTCTCCTGGTTCATGTCATACAACCAAAACAGCAAAGATACACAGAGCACTCTGTAGCTTGAGTGCAGTGGGAGTTAGTAGAGACAAATTCTCAAACAGTTAGTGTGCAAGTTAGAAATAAAGAAAATGAACAAAAATAAAGAAAAAGTGCTTAATCTAGATCTCCACTTCACTTAATCATTGTCAATCTAATTCAATCCCCGGCAACGGCGCCAAAAACTTGATGTGTGGAAAACGATCCAACACAAAACTCACCGGCAAGTTTACCGGGTCGCATCAAGTAATAATAACTCACATGAGTGAGGTCGATCCCACAGGGATTGAAGGATTGAGCAATTTTTAGTTTATTTTGTGCTTCTTTGCTTCTTTTTCTTCTTATTTCCTACCAAATTTATAAAATTAAAAGATCAAGGAAATATACCATTTAAGCATAAAAGAATGCAATATTTAAGCACTAATTATCAATTTCTTGTATGAAAAAGCATAGAAAAACATGACATGATGACATGTCATCAGCACTCTTTCCATGGACGATGTGTCCATCCTCCATCACTTGGAATTCATGGCCTGAAATCATGTGAAGATGGCGTACATGTCGGCTGCCGTATATCGGACTGCTCAAAATCTCCCT